>NC_134568.1:133201403-133228903 GCF_050947875.1 Dermacentor variabilis
ATCTGGTTGGCAGCGGTGAGATCGCCTCCGACTTCAAACAACTGTCTGCCAGCGGTGAGATCGCGACAACGGAGGCCAGCAGCGAAGAGATGCAGTTGACTGTATGCTGAGCAGCTCAACGACGATCCGGGAGCAGTGCAACGAGCCCTGTGTGACGACTGGTTGCCTGCAGCGGAACGACTGCGCTGGACTCTTGGCTGCGAGGTTTGGTGAGTGCGGGACTTTCTTCTTCTGAGCTTTGCCAGGCTTTTGTTAGTGTTAGAAACAGAGCTGGTATTTGTGGTTGTCGTTGCTGCCGGGTTAGTTTGCGGCAAGACAATAGTAAGCAGTAGAGAAAGCAGCATTCAGAGCAGCCATGGATTTGAAGTCGTTGCGCAAACCGAAATTGCTGCAGCTTGCAAGAGAGTTGGGTCTGGATGTCTCGGACAAACTCAGAAAACCAGAACTGCTAAAGGCTATTCTTGAGTTAGAGGCTGAGGATGACGAGCTGTCGGAATGCCTTGAGACTATTGAGGAGAGGTCAAAAAGACAGGAGCGCGAACTTAAAGAGCAAAAAGAGAAACAGGAGCGCGAACTTAAAGAGCAGAAAGAAAAAGAAGAGCGCGAACATGCTTTGGAAATGAAGCGTCTCGAGGTAGAGATGGAACGCGCTCGTAATGGAAGTCAGGCACACGGTGCAGGAGAACGCGTATTGTTCAAAATGACTGACCTGATGCGGCCGTTTAAGCTTGGAGAGGACATTGGTTTGTTCCTGGTTAACTTTGAGCGAACGTGCGAGAAGCAGGGGTTCTCTCGGGAAACGTGGCCACAGCGCTTGCTCACTTTGTTACCCGGCGAGGCGGCCGACGTAGTCGCTCGCTTGGATAGAGAGGAGGCAGAGGATTTCGACAAAGTAAAATCGAGTCTGCTAAAAAAGTACCGGCTGTCTGCGGAGGCGTTCCGTCGGAAGTTTCGGGAAAATGAGAAAAGCAGAAGTGAGTCATACACAGAGTTTGCGTACAAGCTTATGTCAAACATGCAGGAGTGGCTCAAAGAAGAGAAAGCGTTCGGTGACCACGATAAAGTTCTGCAGTGCTTCGGGCTAGAACAGTTTTATAGTCGGTTACCGGAGAACGTGCGATACTGGGTCTTGGATAGGCCAGACGTTTGTACGGTGGCTAAAGCCGCTGAGCTAGCCGAGGAGTTTGTGACGCGTCGGGCTCGCGGAGCTAAGGACGGTCAAAAGGGTGAATTTGGCTCGAAGTTTGAGAGGCCGAAGTTCACACCCATGAGAGCAAAGGGGGACACGCGTAGGGAGGATGCGAGTGAAAGCAGTCCGACCAAACGTAAAGAGACGGCGGCAGCCAAACGCAAAAAGCGGTTCGAGATGAGGCGAGCGCGCGTTTGTTATACGTGCCAGAAGCCGGGTCACTTTTCGGCGCAGTGTCCGGAAACAACACCAAAAGTTGTGTTTTTTTCAATAGGCAGCACTGACGAGAACATGAAGCTTCTCGAGCCTTACATGCGAGACCTCCTCGTGAACGGGAAAGAGTGCCGAGTGCTTCGCGATTCCGCAGCTACGATGGATGTAGTTCACCCGTCCTACGTAGAACCCCATATGTTCACGGGCGAGTGCGCATGGATCAAGCAAGCCGTGGAAGCTCATAGCGTGTGTCTGCCGGTAGCAAAAGTGCTTATTGAAGGACCTTTCGGAGCGCTTGAGACGGAGGCCGCAGTGTCATCTATGCTGCCACCCCAGTACCCGTACCTATTTTCAAACAGGTCCGATCACCTCCTGCGCGAGAAGGGGCTTTTGTTTGGTGAAGCTAGTGTTCAGGCCTTAACCAGATCGAAGGTTCGGGAGCTCGCTGCAAAGGCGGTAGTTGCGGGGCCGACGTTATCAAACAACGAAAAAGGGTCAGAGGCGCAGCAAGCTGATATTCAGAGCACGCCCGAACTGAATAAACTTGAGTCTGTAACGTTAAAGGCGCCAGATACTGGAGAGGAAACGCCCGACACGGGAAAGTTAGAAGAGCTATCTACTGATTTGCTCATCGCGCCTACGTCAGACGGACTTAATAGGTTGCTAAAAGTCAGCCGGTCGGCTTTGATAGCCGAGCAAAAAAAGGATGGCAGCCTGGAAAACGTGCGCTGCAATGTCAAAGAAGGTATCGCCAGGAAAACTGCGCGTTTTGTGGAAAGAGGTGGAGTCCTGTACCGGAAGTATCTAGACCGCCGAGGAGTGGAGTTCGATCAGCTGATCGTGCCTCAATGCTATCGTCAGGATCTGTTGCGCTTGTCACACGGGGGTTCGTGGTCCGGACACCTAGGAGTTAAGAAAACTAAGGACCGTCTCTTGCAAGAGTACTATTGGCCAGGGTGTTTTCGGGACGCAGACCACTTCGTGAGGTCATGTGACACCTGTCAGCGGATGGGCAAACCAGGGGACAAATCGAGGGCGCCGTTGAAATTGGTACCTATCATTACGGAGCCTTTTAGACGGCTCGTTATTGATACAGTGGGACCTCTGCCGGTAACAGCCACGGGGTACAGACACATTTTGACTGTGATCTGCCCAGCGACAAAGTTCCCTGAAGCAGTGCCGCTTAAAGAACTCAGCTCAGTTGAGATAGTTAATGCACTACTGTCCATATTTGCGCGAGTTGGTTTCCCTGCGGAAATCCAATCAGATCAGGGCACAGTGTTTACTAGCGCTTTGACGACAACTTTTCTCGAAAGGTGTGGGGTAAAGCTGTTACACAGCTCAGTGTACCACCCACAGTCGAATTCCGTTGAGAAGCTCCACTCCGTCATGAAGCGCGTGTTGAGAGCGTTGTGTTTTGAACATCGAACTGACTGGGAGCTGTGTCTGCCTGGGGTGATGTTTGCATTAAGGACCGCGCCGCATGCAGCTACGGGGTTTTCGCCAGCTGAACTGGTGTACGGTCGCTCGCTTCGGTCTCCGCTTCGCATGCTTCGAGAATCATGGGAAGGCAGGGGCGACGACCCAGTCGTGGTGGAGTACGTACTTAAGCTCCTCGAACGCTTAAGAAGGGCACAGGAGTTGTCAGGTGAAGCAATGACAAAGGCCCAGCAGAGGGCCAAGGTTTATTATGATCGGACAGCCAGGGCCCGTCGTTTTGAGGTGGGCGATGAGGTCATGATATTGCGCACATCGCTAAACAACAAACTAGACGTGCAGTGGGAGGGCCCAGCACGAATTGTTCAGAAACTGTCGGACGTTAACTACGTGGTAAGTCTGCCAGGAAAGCGGAAAGCACAGCAAGTTTACCACTGTAATCTGCTCAAACCTTATAGACAAAGGGAAGCAGTGGTGTGCATGATGGTAAACGTTCCTGAAGAGCTTCCGGTCGAGCTTCCGGGACTAGGCTCAGTGACGAACAGGGAAGACACCGGTCAAGTCATTAGTGACCTTATCAGTAAAGCACCGCTGTCGCCCGAGCAGAAAACCGAACTACACCAGCTATTACAAGAGTTTCAAGGTCTGTTCTCTGAGAGGCCTGGTAGGACTTCTGTACTTACTCATGATATAGAACTTACCTCCCCAGAGCCAGTACGATCCAAGGCGTATCGGGTGTCACCCCGCCAGAGCGATATTATGGAGGCTGAGGTAAAGAAAATGCTACAGCTGGGTGTTATTGAGGCAGGTGAGAGTGATTATACCTCCCCTTTGATTTTAGTTGAGGTACCGGGCAAGGAACCTCGTCCTTGCGTCGACTACCGCAGGCTTAATTCCATCACTAAGGATCAAATTTATCCGATCCCTAACATCGAGGAGCGCCTTGAGAAAGTTAGTAGCGCTCAGTTTATTTCCACCCTAGATCTTGTCAGGGGTTATTGGCAGGTTCCACTTACAGAAGAGGCTAGTAGGTATGCGGCGTTCATTTCACCAATGGGAACATTCCGTCCTAAAGTGTTGAGTTTTGGTTTGAAGAACGCGCCATACTGTTTTTCAAGCCTCATGGATAAAGTGTTGCGGGGACAGCAAGAATTCGCTTTACCGTACCTAGACGACGTAGCGATATTCTCCGCATCCTGGTCTGAGCATATGGCACACTTGCGGGCAGTGCTAACCCGCCTGCGCGAAGCGGGCTTGACAGTCAAGGCTCCTAAGTGCCAGTTAGCACAGGCCGAGGTTGTCTACCTCGGTCACGTGATTGGTCAGGGTCGTCGCCGCCCCTCTGAAATAAAAGTGGCCGCTGTGCGAGACTTTCCGCAACCGCGCACCAAGACCGATATTCGGTCGTTCTTGGGTGTCGCCGGCTACTATCAGAGGTACATCCCTAGGTACTCTGATATCGTGGCTCCCCTGACGGATGCTCTAAGAAAGACAGAGCCTCAAACAGTCGTCTGGGACGAGACAAAGGAAAGAGCTTTTAGCGCCCTAAAGAGTGCCCTAACAAACCAGCCTGTGCTACGATCGCCAGACTATACAAAAGGGTTCGTTGTTCAGTGCGATGCTAGTGAGCGAGGCATGGGCGTTGTACTGTGCCAACGGGAAAATGGAGAAGTAGAACACCCCGTCCTGTATGCTAGTCGTAAGCTGACCAGTCGTGAGCAGGCGTATAGCGCCACCGAGAAAGAGTGTGCGTGTCTCGTGTGGGCCGTTCAGAAATTGTCATGCTATCTAGCCGGCTCGAGGTTTATCATTGAGACGGATCACTGCCCTCTCCAATGGCTGCAGACCATCTCTCCCAAAAATGGCCGCCTCCTGCGCTGGAGCCTCGCTTTACAACAATATTCCTTTGAGGTGCGTTACAAAAAGGGGAGTCTCAACGGTAACGCCGATGGCTTAAGTCGAAGCCCCTAACGTAGGAATCAGCCTCAAAATTGTTGGTTACTGATGTTTTTCTTCCTGAGGCAGGATTTTTTTTAACATATTGCTTTTGTTTAGTGTTTCAAAGTGATGATATGCTTTCTAGTGCAATTTTCCAATTTGTGGACGCGTTCTGAGTGATGCTAGACTACTGTAAGGAACTAGGCAGTGGTATAAAAAGGGGAAAGAGCCTGGCAGGGCTTAGTGAGGGTTGTGCCGTGCTTGCTGACTGAGCGGTTGAGTTTCAGCGTAGTTCTAACGCTCGCCGGGAACGAGAACAAAAATGTGAACTCTCCCGAAGTCACTTTGCAGTGTCCCGTGCGAACCTGAACGAGAGAACGAGGCCTTCTCTGTGCGCTGCGCTCAAGAAACGTCGAGGGACGCCCGACTTCGGTTATGAGCATCATCGAGCGACATCCCTCCGGACAGCGGATGCAGTCCCCTGTCCATCGGGATCTCCTTCCCCCGGCGGGGCGGTCTGTTGCGTTTCGCCTGCGACACGCGGTTTTGCCGGCGCGACTGCGGCGGGGCGGCAGACATTTTGGCCCGTTCGGCGTCGCCGCAACGCTCCCCGCCAGGCGTTTCCAGGCGTTTCCAGGCATGTTCCGATGCCACGTGTCTTCATGTGCGTGTGTGAGTGTATGTGCCATTGTGCCCGAACCAGGCGATGCGACAGCAGGGGTCACCCTCTCCTTCCAGTCATTGTGCCCGAACCAGGCGATGCGACAGCAGGGGTCACCCTCTCCTCCCAGTCTTTGTGCCCGACCGGCGGCGCTACGACAGTGTGCGTCACCATTAGCCCATTGTACAATCACGTGCTCGTCTATTGAGGGGTTCCTTCTTGCCCTCAACTGCGAGAGTATAAAAACAGCTGCCCCCGGACGCCAAAAGGAGGGCTCCGATTTCTTCTGTTGAGTAAAGTGCTCTCCCGTCTCTCTACTTCGGTCAACCTGACCGCCAACTCTTTGCGATGTTAAAATAAACAAGTTGTTTTGTTGTTACCAGTCGACTCATGCTTTGCCGGGACCTTCGGATGCTTCCAGTTGTACCCCAGGCCGCCAGGCCAACGCTACCCTTGGGGCTTGCGACCCAGGTACAACCACGGGCGTCAGCGCCGAGTTCCCAACAACCGATGCCATCGGTGGGATCCAAACAACGTGCGGGGTAGTCAAAGTCATCCTGCCTGCACATTTTACCTACAAGTACAATGATGACGCATATTAGGTGGCGCATTGTAAGTTTTCTCGAATCCACAATGCGAGTGTATACATGCTCGTTACGATTTCGCTTACGTTCTCTAGTGTATAGCGAAGGCTGCGATAAAAAATTGATTTAATTGTCTCCCTCCCCTCAGCGAATAGGTGATAGAGTTTGACTGCGGAGGTGAATTCGTTTAACACACCGTGACTACGTAAGTGAAGTTACGCGATCCGTTAAAGTAACGATTTGCATCAACTTCATAAAAATAATTGCCGGTGTCCCAAATGCTGAATGTGTTTTATTCGTAGCACCCTTAATCTGTATAATTTGATCTATTTGACATTGGTTCATTTTTTGCTTGTCTTCCCTCAAGCTCACTGGTCACAACAGACACCACTTATGTACAGAAGGTTAGATTCATTCAAGCTGATCCTTGCATGTATATTCGCGGAATCAAAAGCACAGGAAATCACGTGTATTTATGATGCACTTAATAATCCCACTCAGACTCACGCCCACTACAACTCATCTCCATTCAATCGAGCTCAGACACACAGTTACTTGGACTTGCATCTGTATACTCAGTCTCCTACTCAGACTCAGCTTGACTAACTCATAGTCTAACTCGCGCTCACTTGGATTTACCTTGATTCACACAGACTCAGACACCCTAGGACTCACTTGGGATCGTTGAGGCTGACTCATACAGGTCGGTCTGAGCCAGCACATGGGTGAGTCCACCGACATATCAAAATAATGTTACGAAGCCAGCTCGTTCCGAGAGAGACATTCTGCCTGAAGGAGACGACGAAGAAGACGGGTCTGTCTGGTGCGCAGACTGTTCACTATCTTGGTTGCTGCTGTGTACCTCGGTGTAAATACATTGCAAGTAGTCACATCTCGTGTCATTTTACGTAGCAATATCACGTGGCTCGTGTACCGCAACGCTGGAATGAACCATCAGCATAAGACGCCATTTTGGCTCAGAACTGTGCTTATCGCGGTAACAGCGCGAGAGAGACACCCTCTGATGCCCTGCGCCTGCCACGTACACGTAACAAAGCACCTATTGCGGTCGCCTTACATCCTTCTTTAAACCGAACGCTCACCCCTGGCACGTTTTCTCTCGACGCCACGAAGTGCTCCTAGGGCACTCCACCAAGACATATCCCTAAGACTTAAAGGGACTGTTTACCGCTCAGAACATGTCTTTTGATTGGTGTGGGAATGAGAAGATTGAGTGTCACATCGCCGGAAACGTCGCTTGATTGTGAAACAGTATAAAACAAACTGTGTACCATCACGCGACTTAAAACCCACGCAGGTAGAATTATTTTGCGACCCGCCGTGGTTCCTCAGTGGCTATGGTGTTGGGCTGCTGAGCAGGAGGTCGCGGGATAGAATCCCGGTCACGGCGGCCGCATTTCAATGGGAGCGAAATGCGAAAACACCCGTGTACTTAGATTTAGGTGCACATTAAAGAACCCCAGGTAGTCGAAATTTCCAGCGTGCCTCTTAATCAGAAAGTGATTTTGGCATGTAAAACCCCATAATTTAATTTAATTATTCTGCTTAGATACCTTGATGAGAAAAGGGGGGAGGGAGGAATTGCTTAAAGGAGCATTTTATGCGCTTTTGCTTAGTTTTCCTTGCGTCATAGGGTAGTATCCTTATTTATTTCTAGTTAACACGTTTTTAAATGTGACGCTGCCTTTGTGCAGATTAACGGAAGGCCGACTAGACCGTGCCTGATATGTGCCTGCTATATACTATCACGTAAAAGACTTGTATTTCGGCAGCAGCGCCAACAGGATGACACAGACTGCGCCTGTAGGAAACACATCCGATTATAGATGACTAAGAAAAAAATTAGTGACATTTGACTTCGTGAACACGGGTTACGTATGAGTGCTATTCGATTTCTTTTCTTTTTTTTTTTGCATTGTGCGTAGAATGTTTTACAAATGCTTTGATTGTATGTAACTGTGGAGATTTCTTCAAAGCATATGTTTTATTTGTATGTTTTATGTGCATTTCACAATTTTTAAAACGCTTAAGGTGTCATTAGGGAAGGTGGTAAGGCACTGCAAGGAAATGCACAGTCTTTTATGATTTCAAGCAATTTAGTAGTGTACTATTCAGACTATTTATTTTCCCCTTCTTCTCCTTCTTCCTCTTCTGGCGCCTCCTGGGCAGGCCAAGCCCGCCCAAGAACGTCAAGCGGGAAGTCAGAGAAGCTGAAATAATCTCATGGGTGGCGGCAAGGGAAAAGAAACCTGCCATGAGTAACTACTTAAGAGGGAAAAAAAACGAAATCAGGAAAGAAACAATTTATGATAACTCAAAGGGAAGCTCATTACTTTTCGAAGCGAGATCGGGGTGCCTTAGAACACGCACCTATAAAGCGAGATATAAGAAGGAAGACGCATGTACTTGCTGCGGTAAAGCTAGGGAAACTATGGAGCACGTTTTATTAGAATGTGAAGACGTCTACCCAGCGGTCGATTTAGGCACCACTGGCCTCCTTGAAGCCCTTGGGTTCAGCGAGAGCAGTGGAAAAGTAAACATATCCGCAATAGGGATTAGTAAGAGGTGATTGGAGGATTGGCGGAATAAAAGTAGGGAAACGACAAAAAACGAAGACGTACAAAAGCACAGTTCGCAATAGGGGATCAGAAAATTTGGTTGTGGAAGTTCATAGTGTTTTTTTTATTGTTTAACCTAGGTAGGACATTAGGCAGTACAATAGCAAGAACTTGGTGGCACAACCCACCGCCCCGTTCCAAAGGGGACGCTCACAACATCCATCCATCCATTCTCAGAGCCCTCCCCCGTACTTTCCCCTGCGTTCAATTCTATTCTCCACCTCCAGGAGCCTTCTTCCTCCGGCACTTGCTTCCCTCGCGGTGACACACATAATCTCGCCGATTTCACAGACAGGGCTTGTACGCTTGGGCGTAAAAAGAACAAACAACTTATGCAACGAATTACGTGCTGAGGACAGCTATAACAATCATAATTTCAGCGTGTAACACAAAGCAACCATTCCGGCGGAAATGCTATGCGTTTCCAGTTTCCCACTTTTAATTTAATGACATTGCCATCGCGTTCAGTAATCAGTGTTGCGCGCGTTGTACACATTTTTAAGCACAAATTCCACACGTTAAAGTCACGTTTTAAAAGTTTCTACTCGCTTTCGAAAGAAACCACTGCAAGTTCTGACACTTGGAATGACATCCTTCCTATGCAGTGGTGGAGACCCTCGCGCAGAAGGTATAAGGCACGAGGAAAGCATCAGGAGTGAGCACGACGACAAGGACAGTAAGACCTGCAGTGGTTCCATGTATTCACAGGGTGACCCACAACCTCAAGAAGGTCGCAGGCCGGTGCGGCGTACAATTCGCTTTCTCACCCGCTGTTTAACTGGCTCATCTTTGTCACAGTACCACCGATGTTGAACAAGTTGGCAACGCTGCAGGAAAAAACACGCCACAACATATGCCAAATGTGATAGGAGAGTTTTGTATGAGATCCCCCTGACGCCCGTCAAGTTCTACGTGGGGCAGACTGGTCGCTGCCTACCTGCCGTGGGAGCGTAGTGTCTTTGGTGTTGCATGCTAAGCCCGAGGGTGCCAGTTCGGATCCCGGCCGCGGCGGCCGCACGGGCGAAATGCAAAAATGCCCGGGGAAAATCAATTGGATGCCCGATGGGCAAAATTAATCCGGAGTCCCGCACTACGGCGTGCCTCATAATCATATCGTGGTTTCGGCACGTAAAACCCCAGAATTTAATTTTGACTGGTCGCTGCCTGAATGACAGAACCAGAGAACATGGTTTAAGCTTAAGGAAAAATGAACTCGCGCATCTTTTTGCAGACTGTAAGGAGCGCCAGTGGGAACCGCGGTTTCGTGATATAAAAATTCTTGGTAGGAGCAAGAGCCATATGCCTCGTTTATTAATGGAAGAGTATTATATAAAGAAAGTTGAAGCGCGCGTGTATAAGTGATATCAATACAGCTGTATAACTCGGAGACTAGATTCTTTGAATACTGGTTGTCTCGTCAGGTGTGGATGACACCTTCTGCGCATGAGATCATGTGTATATTTACTCTTGGGTGCATTCCTAAAATAAATCAGTTGTTAGTGCCCCCCGTTGTCGTCGTCGTTGTTTTGCTTTCGTGTGTGTGGTTTGTGGTACGTTCGTTCAGCGGCAACTATGTCTGGCAATTTACGTATTCGCGCGCAATATTTAAATTGTTTTTCATATCGGGTGGTGATACGTACTCGCGCACGCACACACACGCAAACGAGCACATGCAGGCGCGCACCCTAAAGCGCAGACACACAAACACGCTGGCACCGCACGAAACGGGACCTCCACTCTCTGTCACCCAGAAGGCGCTGTGATTTATGACTGAGAAAGAAAGCGGTATAAAATGCGGCACGCAGCACTTGTAGAACCTTTACTAGTGGAGCGAGTACCTGCGCGGTGTCTCCGATATGTGCAGCCAGCGATCTCGCGCGCCAAGATCATGCCCGAGCGCGCGCGGAAAGCAGCCACTCGCCGGCTACCCTCAAGTGGAAAGCTTTTACAGAAGCGCCGGGGCACGCTTCGCATCGGCACTCGGGCACAGTGGCGCCATCGATACCTCAGCCCCCTACGCGCGCTGTTGTTTGTAGTGCCTCGGCGTTCGACTAGCTGCGAGTCGTGCCCACTCGTGCGAGTTCTCCAGTGTGCACACGTGCTCGCGGAACCGAAAATACGGCTTGCGCTCAGGCGAACGCTGGGCGCCCGTTGCTGGGCAAAGGGATGGAACGAGCGGAGGGTGTCCAACTGGAGTTGCCTCGCGTGAGACGGTAAGGAGGTGGCACGATGAATAGGACAGAAAACTAGCGTGCCGCCGATTAAGTTCATCAAGTTCATTTTGCAACAGAACGCTAACTTCCATACGAAGCATCTTCCCATAACAAATATTTTAGGCACGCACTATCGTATAAAAGGACCGAAATGTTTTCATTTAATTACTGTTTTATTGTTCTTTTTCCAATTTAATATAGTTTGAGTACTTTTGTTTTATAGTATAAGGAGTTGTGAGAACCTAATTTGAAGGAAAACGAGAATTGCGCTGCACGTTTATCTGTATTTATCTGTATCTGCCCTTATTTGCAGTTATCTATACTATATACATGTATGCGTGCGCCCCCCTAGATGTAGCAGGCACCGGTCGTGGTGGCTCCGTAGCTACGGTGCCCTGCCGCTGAGCACGAAGTCATGGGTTAGATTCCCGACGACGGCGGACGCGTGTCGATGAGGGAGT
This sequence comes from Dermacentor variabilis, assembly GCF_050947875.1. Taxonomy (NCBI): domain Eukaryota; kingdom Metazoa; phylum Arthropoda; class Arachnida; order Ixodida; family Ixodidae; genus Dermacentor; species Dermacentor variabilis. Next base: position 133,212,739 of record NC_134568.1, read on the forward strand.
GCTGCAAGAAATCTCGTCACGTGCCCGTTCATAAACCCTGATGATCAAAATTAATCAGGATGCCTCGATTGCGGCACCTCCCGTAGCCCGTTTGTTGCTTTGGCACAGCAAACCACATCATTTAATTTGAAGCACCAGGCTACGAAATGATAAGCACATGTGTTATGTCTGTATACAGCTCTCATGCCAGCACTTCCGCAGAATTCTCGTCAGAAGTGGTCGCTTAACAATAACAACAGACAGCATAACATGTCGCAGATGTATATATACCTGGATCATGGTGCACTTAGGCAACCTGGGGCTCTTCACAGACCTCCGAAATTGTTTTTGCACCCCATTGCCATCGAAATGCGGCGCGCGCGACTGGTACAGCAATATTATAATAATATTATAATATTGCTGTAATCATTAATCATTATAATAATATTATAATATTAGCTTCGCGCGAGCTAAATTCTGAGTGCTGCAATTTTCATATTGATAGTTTAAAAAAAAATATTGTCCCATTTTTTTTATGCATGATGATGGCTTTTTTTCCTCTATATCTCGTTTTTCTCATCAACCGCTCTGGACTGTGCGACTTATTCGATGGTGTAGGTAGGGCACCCCTGTTGGGCATTGACAAAGCGAGAAAATGAATGGAGTTGCAAATGAATTGTTGCAATATTTCAGCCTGGAATCTAGCCCAGCCTAGATGCCAGGTGACTGAATATAACTTTTCTTCGTAGCGAAAATAAATTTGCCGGTACATAACCCTCGAATGCACATTGCATAGCTGGGTGTAGCTGGGAAATATACTTCAAACGTTTAGAGCAAATTGAACAGCGTGCTCACACCGTCTCCCCTTTTGCTTCTTATTTTTTCTTCCCCTTTCTCCACGTGTGGGGTAGCCAACCGGGAGCGACCGTATAGTTAATCCCCCCTGCCTTTCCTTCTCAATATATATCTCTCTTTCTCTGTCGTATTCGCCCGACTCAACGGCAAAAAAAAACAAAAACGAAAAAAAGCCAGAGAGACGGCGAGTCTGACCCTGCTCGGCAATACATATCAAAGACGCGATTTAGCTCGGCACGTTGCGCTCTGTGCGCTTCTGAGAACACTGGCGTAGGCGGCCTCACGCACAAAGAGCACTGCACTGCTGCTCCACGCAGGCGCTCGTGAAACCATTTTCTTTCGCTCGGATATTCTCCGCGCTCCCAGGGCATCAATTAGGATCATGAGAGCCTTTATGCGCACGAACGTTCTTCTTTCAGGTATCGTTCTTGCTCTGTGTCTCTTCTGAAACGCACCTTGTATTCTCCTTTTACTCGTACGCTGCAAATACACACTCGACGCTAAACATCAAGAAACGCGAAACGAACGGCACAGTATTCTAAAGGAAGAAGAGACAAAAAAAGAAAAGAAACAGATGTGTAACAAAAGGGAGCGCGGCAAAGAGAAGTTCCCGGCCTTTAATGAACTGCCGATTCACGGGTCAGAGATTGCGAAAAAGAAAGGCCGCCTCCTCTTGATGCCTCTTTCATTTCGTTGCCTTCTTTTAGTGTGTTTTCTCATTTTGGAGTTACTTGCGATTCCGCCCCTCCAGCGAGCGGGAAGAACGATTGCATGAAGCAAAAATAAAGTTTACTGTCAGATGTGCTCCCTTTCAATGCATATGAAATGTCCTTTAGTCACTTGTTGCAGTCAGACCTTATATAAAAAAATTGAATAATTTGCGGAATTGTAGCGGTAGTTTCGTGTTACTTGCAGTCCGAAACAAATGTTCTGAATATTCGTTGGTAAAAAAAAAGTAATAATAAAAAAAGAGATCACGATTTCTGCTTTATCATGTCTCCCAATACGCTGAGCTTTCGGCATCTCAATCATAAGGACATTGATCTGACACGTTCACAATACCTGTTCCTTATATTTTGTGGCTACCTGTTCAGGCTGTGAACACTTCTTACTTATTTTCCATCTTTTGCGCCGTCCTGGCAGACGCGTGCAGAGAGCGCCAGGAAGGCTGGCTGTGTGGAAAAGGACGATGACGAACGCACTGGTGGACGTTTGGTCTATATCAGTATCAAGGCTTCAGTAACCGTTGCTCAATATTCAACGGTGTGGTGTAGCCTATATACCTTCCGTCTTTCCTTCTTGTTTATTTATTGCTCTACGATACCACAAAAGCTCTCACAGAAAGCAGGCAGGGGAAGTAGATGTTCTTCATCACGTCTTGCTGAGGTTTGCCCAGCGGCATGCCTAACATGCACGGTACTATACTGCTAAAAAAATGTAATGATGTACGCATAAAGAAATAAATTCTGGCGATTTACGTGCCAAAATCACGGACCCTATAACCTAAAGCTATTCCAAACGTTTCTATTCCAATTTTGCAATCAGCCTTCCGCGATTGGTTAAAAACTTTTTGGACCACCCCCACTTCGCCTGGCTGTCGCGGGACGTCACAAAAACCGCGATAGCTCCCCATCTGATATGACGTGTGCAGACTGGTTATGCAGGATTTGACCGAACAAAAGCAAAATAGTTATTTCTGATTCGACGCCTTTTCGCCATTAGCCCTTGGCTATTGGTCAAAGGCTTTCGGGCTGCACCCACTACAACTGCCTGTCACGCGACTTCACAAAACCACAAAAACTCACCGCCTTAATGTGACGTGTACGCGCTAAAGATGCATTAATATGCCAACAAAACTGAGTTTTCTTCTGAATAGCCACAGGCGGTCCCGGCCGTTCCGAAAGGAATAAACGATGACTGCCGCCGAGCGCTCAAGCACTGACTACTCGCACCTACCGGAAAGCATAGGTTTATTTGCGTATAATAAAACTTTCTGCGTGGCCCCGTAACGTTTTTGAGCACTTTCGGCACGTTTACGACCTCGTTCTGCCAACTCTTCTTTGCTGAGGATCCATTTTAGCGTCATTCTTAACCTTCCGTTCCATGCCGCCGCGATTTTCGACCAGCCACCGCGAGTTAAATAAGGTAAAGCGGACCAATCGCAGATGCCGGCACCACGCTCTTCGTCCGGTTATCGATTTTCAGTGCAGTGACTCGGCCCCTTCAAATGCCTCTCCACTTGAGCGTGCTCCTCGCCTCTTGTTAGTCAATTAGATAAGACAAGCCGCTCAGCGTAGGCAATGTTATTCGTTATTAAAGCGAACAGAAGTGACCTCCCATGAACGAGGAGAGCTTTTGATTGGTCTGTTCATACAACCATGCGGTCACTCGCCCGATGCTTGCGTCGGGGGTTACGCAAATTTGCCGTTAGGAGATTGGAATAAAAAGATTTTGGAATAGTTTTAGGTTATAGGGCCCCACGACATAATTCTCAGGCACGCCGTAGGGGGTAAGTCCGGATTAATCTTGAACACCTGGGGTTCTTTAAAGGGACACTAAAGGGGATTACTATGAAGTCAAGTTAAAGTGATAAAGCAATGCTCTAGAACGCCTAAAGCGTCAATATAATCGCGAACAGAGCTTTAGTAACCGAGAAATTGAGGTAAATGCATGACACGATTTGAGACCCCCCAGCGACATTCTGGTACTATAGGCCGATGGCGAAGGCACTCCTCATCATAATTTATGTAACTAGTACTCAACTACTCGTATTAAAAATATCATTTCATTAGGTTATAAGACGGAAGAAAATGCTACTTGTCTACTTCTATTCGATTTTAAGAAAAAAACATTTTGACGTTACCCTTCAGTAGTATGGGTGGTCGAAAGGTGTCGTTGTCGCTCGATCGACTCTGCGCCGCGCGCGCTTTGGAGTTTCAGTTGTTTCGTTATCGCGTCGTGCTGCGCTGGTTCTGCTGGCTCGCGAATCTTGCATTTGCATTGTCCATGTGATGTCGTGGGATGCGCGAACGGTCCGCGGAACTTGGCCAAGGGCAGTTGCAGCGGCCAATCCAGCGTTACTTCTCACTGTGCGCCAACGAGTGAACCTTTCCGTTCGAAGTGGTTATGTGCCGCACCTCTGCCACGGCGCGTTGGCAAAGAGCCGAAAAATCGCATAGTGTGCTCTCTGCACTTTCGTCCAGAGGATTACGAGTTCAACGCCGACTTACTGAAGTCGTGTGGAGTGCCTTCCAAAGCAATGCTTTCCCGTAGCGCTGTTCCGCCGGTCTTGCCTGCATTCTCCGAAGCGCAAGAACAACTGCAGGTCGAAGACGGGGCGGTGAGTGCGGCATTTGGTTTTCACTAAGGAAAAGCTACAAATGTACGAATATGTACAGCCATGACATACAGTTGCCGTCGTAGTAGTACGCAACGATGCCGGCAGCGTCAGCCCTCAGCAGCAGGTCCCGTTCATCAGTGTTTAAATCGCTGAAGTCGAGCCCAGCATCGCGAACCCATGTGTCGTTGTCAGGGTCGTCCATCGCAACGAGCGTCAAAGTTGGCGTCATAAAATAAAGAACCAGCTCATCGTCGCGCGCTTTCCCTTCCGCTAGCCACCATAGTTCCGCTTTCGCGCTGCTGTCGGCTCTGTCTTGGCTCTGTTTTCGGCCACGCGTTTCCGTTTTGCGCAGAAAAGCCGTAGCGCCGTCTGCGGGCGCCGTTTTACTCACCGATGGCGCAAAGTCACTATGAGATCATTACGTCACCACTCCTTGATCGGAGGGCGGGCGATTTGAACTGAGCTAGAGGTGCGTGGACGCTTCAGAACGCATTTTCTCCTAAAATAAGTCTCTTCTTCGCATGAAACAAGCGTTTCGAGGTTTCTGGGATGGCATTTCAACAGTCCATGTTGACTTAATATTAAACCTTTAGTGTCCCTTTAACGTGCTTCCAACGCACGGTAAACGGTCTTTTCTTTTTCTTATTTTTTTTTCTGTATTTCAGCTCCATTGACATGCGGCCGCCGCGGCTAAGAGTTCATACCGCGCCTTCGGGCTTAGCAGCACAAAACCAAAGCCACGAGGCTACCACGGTGGGTAGTGCACGTAACATGTACACATCATATGCATAACACACAACACTCAACAAACTAAAGTATCCCAATGAGACCAGTGTCTCTAAGGAAAGGGTAAAGTGCCTTCGTTGCACGAGATGCACTGGCAGCTTTAGCCCATGGTCCAAGCAAGTGTTGCAGCTGAAGGGATTAGAGTATTAGGTAAATGTTCAATGCGGATATTAGGGCTGTTCTTCGTGATGTAGCCTATATAGCCTTTTTGCAAGCGTCAATAAGTGGTCTATGTCTGCGCGTGCGTTGCAAGCATGGCCCAGTGGCGAGCTTGTCCGACAAGGAGCATGACAGGCACCCTTAGCAGAATGATCCATTTGTGTCTTTGCGAGAAATGCATGCAGGTAAATTATGAACGCGGGGGCATAGTGGATACCTCGCTATAAACTAACACGATTGAAATAAGTGTTTTAAGTGGTCGAATGTGAAGAACGAGGAACCTCTTTCCTTACGCCATCAAGAACTGCCCGCGCTCGGCACCTGTCTGACGCGTGCGTGAATGACAGCAAAAAGCCACTCGCGCTCTTGTTTCAAAGACGCTGCATGGAAACAAGCGCGTACGTGTAACTTTCCCGTTCATCCTTTATTGCTCTCGTGGACGCCTCCCAACGCGTAAAGTGTTTTTGGAAACTGTCATTTCCAAAGTGTAATTACGCGGCGAAACGGAGGCACACGCCCACACATGCACGCATACCAAATCAAGCAGCGCACGTAAGTGTACACCGTAGATAGTTGTGATGCATGCCGCGTACACACGCCCGCTCGCAAGCGTCCGTTATTCCCGAGCGTGTGCACACAGGCGCTGTTTAGAAGGAGCGAAAGAGGAAGAGCCGGCCTCAGCAGCATCAAGCCGCGCCGGCTGCGCGTGGTGTATCAAAGACAGCGGGCGCAGCTGATTGCATACATTAAAGTGATACCCTCCGAAGCGCCCCCCCCCCACCCCCCTCGCTTCCTAGTGCGCTCACTGTCCTGCCGTACTCGCACGCCGGAACAAACCCGCGGCGCAGACCGGACACTCTTGAATAATGCGCGAATACAGAACGCGACATCCTCTTTTCTCATTCAGCACTCTCCCCCCGCCCCCCTACTTCAACTTGGCCGCTCGCATGCGGCGGCGACCACCGGTTGCAACGGCGACGAGCTGAGGGGATTCCGGGCGCGCAGCTGGTGGACGCGGTGCAGCCTTCGGGACATCGCATGTGCGCGAAACGCGTGGAGGCAGGCCGCGTCAGACGTGACCTCGGCCAGTGGCGTTAAAAGTACTCCGACTCCGTTAAGCGGTCGCCTATGACGTCATGGAACCCTGACGTCTCAAGACCTTTTCGGTGACTTCATCGCTAGAAGGCATCCGACATGTATTTTTCTTCTCATCTAGCCGTATCGTGACATTTCTAATTTCAGGGTCGCTCCATTTTAAATGGGACCTTTCCAATTTACTATATTGTTTGAGCCCGATTTTCTACGCTTATTAGCTTTTAGGTCATCGGCGATTATGTTTGCTCATGCTTCTTTTTGCATTGTCCGGCATCACTCACTGTTACAACAAACTTTATTCGTGGCTGCCTTTTAGCCGACATTGCTCTCGTCTCTTTTCATTGCCGGGCCCAAAAATCTAAATGTTCCCTCTTGAATTTTTTTTTACGTAATATCCCCGCTTTTGAGCATCTTTCGGATCTGGTGGCTCTGAACTCAATGTTTCCTTCTTGTACCAGTTCACCCAACTCGGCACGCTGCTTTAACCTACAAAGAAGTATTGCACCTCGTAATTATTTTGGGAAGGGCTCCAGTTTCACACGTAATTGCTGGTCGTGATACTGCCCCGTACGCCAGGCCTTGTGTCCTGAATGGCAGCTAGTTGCACGAATCTTTTTCTAGAAACGTCGACCAGTCTGTGCATCCTGCTGACCATTGCGTGATACTGCTTGTGTCTTCTCTTGCCGCGGGCCCTTCTTAATGCGCATTCAAGGTACTTCAGTCTGGTGGCCCTCTTCGTTCTTATGTTGTCCAGGCTGAGTACTCTATGGAGATCATGAACCCCCCCCCCCCCTTTGTCTTTTATTGGTTCGCAAGTACGTATCATTTAGAACAACACAATTATAGTGACTTTCTTGCACGAATACAGTGATAGTTAAATAACAAAATGATGATTCCGTACTCATTAGAGCAGACAAAAAAAAATTCACCCTACGCTATGCCAGGTTGCGCGGCGTCAAAGGCTACTGCCAATCGTAGGTATTCGAGGATATTAAATAAGCGTTCTTGAAACTCTTTGTTTACCGAATATCTGTTTTTTCACATTTCTCTTCCCCCTCTATTTTTTCCCTGTGCTTACCCGCGCTTACAGAAAAGAAAGGAAGACAGAAGAAGCTGTCAAAACACGACGCAGAATGTTGACCACGATCAACAGCATATAAGTCATTAAAGAGTTCAGTGATAAGACCCGCGCTGTGGCTTTGTAAATAAATAGCTTCGGCACCGACACACGGTCGCCTGATACCTAAGCACAGGACAAGCAAAGAAACCGGGCACAGGGCAGTGGACAGACAAGAAAGGCGGACACGTCCCTGGCTCACCTGGTGTTGTTTCTTTTCACGTTTTGTTGCACCAACCAGCGCTTTTAAAGACCCGCGATAAGCTTAGCCACAAAACCCTGACACCGATTGCTACCAATCATATCACCTAAATACACAAAGCACGTTGCGCCGCAAGTGGAGTCAATTCGTCCTCAGATATCTATTCTCTCATAGCACAAATATGCGAGCGTATGCAATTCAGCACCGATGCCCATCTGCGCTACGCCGTAATCAAAGCTTGATGCGCTATTCACTGGACTGGGAGCACTCCAGATCAGCGTACCTGCACGACAACTTCCGTTCCTCGCGTAGTACTGTTGCACGTAGCCTATAGTTCCGCATCTTGAATTTCTGTAATCAAGCTGTTCGCTTGCATTTTAATTTCTTATAGCTTTGTTTAAGAAAGTTTTAAATAAATCAGATAATATTTTACAACTGCTGTTGCGTTTCGCCTGCGACACGTGGTTTTGCCGGCGCGACTGCGGCGGGGCGGCAGACATTTTGGCCCGATCGTCGTCGCCGCAACACTCATCGCCAGGTGTTTCCAGGCGCGACTGCGGCGATGCGACCGCCTAGGGATCATCCTCGCATTCCAGTCATTGTGCCCGAAACAGGCGATGCCAAAGCAGGGATCTCATTCCAGTAATTGTGCCCGAAACAGGCGATGCCAAAGCAGGGATCTCGTTCCAGTCATTATGCCCGAAACAGGCGGTGCCAAAGCAGGGACCATCCTCTCATTACAGTCATTGTGTCCGACCGGCAGCGCCACGACAGGGTGCTACGAGATCGTGCTCGACATGGTGCTACGGCATCGCTACGACAGTGTGCGTCACCATTAGCCCATTGTACATTCACGTGCTCGTCTTTTGAGGGGTTCCTTCTTGCCCTCAACTGCGAGAGTATAAAAACAGCTGCCCCCGGACGCCAAGAGGAGGGCTCCGATTTCTTCTGTTGAGTGAAGTGCTCTCCCGTCTCTCTACTTCGGTCAAACCTGACCGCCAACTCTTTGCGATGTTAAAATAAACAAGTTGTTTCGTTGTTACCAGTCGACTCATGCTTTGCCGGGACCTTCGGATGCTGCCAGTTGTACCCCAGGCCGCCAGGCCAACGCTACCCTTGGGGCTTGCGACCCAGGTACAACCACGGGCGTCAGCGCCGAGTTCCCAACAGATCGTACCAGCAGTCCGGATCCAAACATCTGGTTGCCAGCGGTGAGATCGCCTCCGACTTCAAACAACTGTCTGCCAGCGGTGAGATCGCGACAACGGAGGCCAGCAGCGAAGAGATGCAGTTGACTGTATGCTGAGCAGCTCAACGACGATCCGGGAGCAGTGCAACGAGCCCTGTGTGACGACTGGTTGCCTGCAGCGGAACGACTGCGCGGAATTCCTGCCTGCGAGGTTTGGTGAGTGCGGGACTTTCTTCTTCTGAGCTTTGCCAGGCTTTTTGTTAGTGTCAGAAACAGAGCTGGTAATTGTGGTTGTCGTTGCTGCCGGGTTAGTTTGCGGCAAGACAATAGTAAGCAGTAGAGAAAGCAGCATTCAGAGCAGCCATGGATTTGAAGTCGTTGCGCAAACCGAAATTGTTGGAGCTTGCAAGAGAGTTGGGTCTGGATGTCTCAGACAAACTAAGAAAACCTGAACTGCTAAAGGCTATTCTTGAGTTAGAGGCTGAGGATGACGAGCTGTCGGAATGCCTTGAGACTATTGAAGAGAGGGAGACTGCAAAAAGACAGGAGCGCTAACTTAAAGAACAAAAAGAGAAAGAAAAAGAAGAGCGTGACCATCAACACGCTTTGGAAATGAAGCGTCTCGAGATAGAGATGGAACGCGCTCGTAATGGAAGTAAGGCACACGGTGCAGGAGAACGCGTATTGTTCAAAATGACTGACCTAATGCGGCCGTTTAAGCTTGGAGAGGACATTGGTTTGTTCCTGGTTAACTTTGAGCGAACGTGCGAGAAGCAGGGGTTCTCTCGGGAAACGTGGCCACAGCGCTTGCTCACTTTGTTACCCGGCGAGGCGGCCGACGTAGTCGCTCGCTTGGATAGAGAGGAAGCAGAGGATTTCGACAAAGTAAAATCGAGTCTGCTAAAAAAGTACCGGCTGTCTGCGGAGGCGTTCCGTCGGAAGTTTCGGGAAAATGAGAAAGGCAGAAGTGAGTCATATACAGAGTTTGCGTATAGGCTTATGTCGAACATGCAGGAGTGGCTCAAAGAAGAGAAAGCGTTTGGTGACCACGATAAAGTTCTGCAGTGCTTCGGGCTAGAACAGTTTTATAGTCGGTTACCGGAGAACGTGCGATACTGGGTCTTGGATAGGCCAGACGTTTGTACGGTGGCTAAAGCCGCTGAGCTAGCCGAGGAGTTTGTGACGCGTCGGGCTCGCGGAGCTAAGGACGGTCAAAAGGGTGAATTTGGCTCGAAATTTGAGAGGCCGAAGTTCACACCCATGAGAGCAAAGGGGAACACGCGTAGTGCGGATGCGAGTGGAAGCAGTGCGACCGAACCTAAGGAGACGGCGGCAGCCGAAGCAGAACGCAGAAAGCGGTTCGAGATGAGGCGAGCGGGCGTGTGTTATACGTGCCAGAAGCCGGGTCACTTTTCGGCGCAGTGTCCGGAAACAACACCAAAAGTTGTTTTTTTTTCAATAGGCAGCACTGACGAGAACATGAAGCTTCTCGAGCCTTACATGCGAGACCTCCTCGTGAACGGGAAAGAGTGCCGAGTGCTTCGCGATTCCGCAGCTACGATGGATGTAGTTCACCCGTCTTATGTAGAACCCCATATGTTCACGGGCGAGTGCGCATGGATCAAGCAAGCCGTGGAAGCTCATAGCGTGTGTCTGCCGGTAGCAAAGGTGCTTATTGAAGGACCTTTCGGAGCGCTTGAGACGGAGGCGGCAGTGTCATCTATGCTGCCACCCCAGTACCCATACCTATTTTCAAACAGGTCCGATCACCTCCTGCGCGAGAAGGGGCTTTTGTTTGGTGAAGCTAGTGTTCAGGCCTTAACCAGATCGAAGGTTCGGGAGCTCGCTGCAAAGGCGGTAGTTGCGGGGCCGACGTTATCAAACAACGAAAAAGGGTCAGAGGCGCAGCAAGCTGATATTCAGAGCACGCCCGAACTGAATAAAATTGAGTCTGTAGCGTTGAAGGCGCCAGATACTGGAGAGGAACCGCCCGACACGGGAAAGTTAGAAGAGCTATCTACAGATTTGCTCATCGCGCCTACGTCAGACGGACTTGATAGGTTGCTAAGAGTCAGCCGGTCGGCTTTGATAGCCGAGCAAAAAAAGGATGGCAGCCTGGAAAACGTGCGCTGCAATGTCAAAGAAGGTATCGCCAGGAAAACTGCGCGTTTTGTGGAAAGAGGTGGAGTCCTGTACCGGAAGTATCTAGACCGCCGAGGAGTGGAGTTCGATCAACTGGTCGTGCCTCAATGCTATCGTCAGGATCTGTTGCGCTTGTCACACGGGGGTTCGTGGTCCGGACACCTAGGAGTTAAGAAAACTAAGGACCGTCTCTTGCAAGAGTACTATTGGCCAGGGTGTTTTCGGGACGCAGACCATTTCGTGAGGACATGTGACACTTGTCAGCGGGTGGGCAAACCAGGGGACAAATCGAGGGCGCCGTTGAAATTGGTACCTATCATTACGGAGCCTTTTAGACGGCTCGTTATTGATACTGTGGGACCTCTGCCGGTAACAGCCACGGGGTACAGACACATTTTGACTGTGATCTGCCCAGCGACAAAGTTCCCTGAAGCAGTGCCGCTTAAAGAACTCAGCTCAGTTGAGATAGTTAATGCACTACTGTCCATATTTGCGCGAGTTGGTTTTCCTGCGGAAATCCAATCAGATCAGGGCACAGTGTTTACTAGCGCTTTGACGACAACTTTTCTCGAAAGGTGTGGGGTAAAGCTGTTACACAGCTCAGTGTACCACCCACAGTCGAATTCCGTTGAGAAGCTCCACTCCGTCATGAAGCGCGTGTTGAGAGCGTTGTGTTTTGAACATCGAACTGACTGGGAGCTGTGTCTGCCTGGGGTGATGTTTGCTTTAAGGACCGCGCCGCATGCGGCTACGGGGTTTTCGCCAGCTGAACTGGTGTACGGTCGCTCGCTTCGATCTCCGCTTCGCATGCTTCGAGAATCGTGGGAAGGTAGGGGCGACGACCCAGTCGTGGTGGAGTACGTGCTTAAGCTCCTCGAACGCTTAAGAAGGGCACAGGAGTTGTCAGGTGAAGCAATGACAAAGGCCCAGCAGAGGGCCAAGGTTTATTATGATCGGACAGCCAGGGCCCGTCGTTTTGAGGTTGGCGATGAGGTCATGATATTGCGCACATCGCTAAACAACAAACTAGACGTGCAGTGGGAGGGCCCAGCACGAATTGTTCAGAAACTGTCGGACGTTAGCTACGTGGTAAGTCTGCCAGGAAAGCGGAAAGCACAGCAAGTTTACCACTGTAATCTGCTCAAACCTTATAGACAAAGGGAAGCAGTGGTGTGCATGATGGTAAACGTTCCTGAAGAGCTTCCGGTCGAGCTTCCGGGTCTAGGCTCAGTGACGAACAGGGAAGACACCGGTCAAGTCATTAGTGACCTTATCAGTAAAGCACCGCTGTCGCCTGAGCAGAAAACCGAACTACACCAGCTATTACAAGAGTTTCAAGGTCTGTTCTCTGAGAGGCCTGGTAGGACTTCTGTACTTACTCATGATATAGAACTTACCTCCCCAGAGCCAGTACGATCCAAGGCGTATCGGGTGTCACCCCGCCAGAGCGATATTATGGAGGCTGAGGTAAAGAAAATGCTACAGCTCGGTGTTATTGAGGCAGGTGAGAGTGATTATACCTCCCCTTTGATTTTAGTTGAGGTACCGGGCAAAGAACCTCGTCCTTGCGTCGACTACCGCAGGCTTAATTCCATCACTAAGGATCAAATTTATCCGATCCCTAACATCGAGGAGCGCCTTGAGAAAGTTAGTAGCGCTCAGTTTATTTCCACCCTAGATCTTGTCAGGGGTTATTGGCAGGTTCCACTTACAGAAGAGGCTAGTAGGTATGCGGCGTTCATTTCACCAATGGGAACATTCCGTCCTAAAGTGTTGAGTTTTGGTTTGAAGAACGCGCCATACTGTTTTTCAAGCCTCATGGATAAAGTGTTGCGGGGACAGCAAGAATTCGCTTTACCGTATCTAGACGACGTAGCGATATTCTCCGCATCCTGGTCTGAGCATATGACACACTTGCGGGCAGTGCTAACCCGCCTGCGCGAAGCAGGCTTGACAGTCAAGGCTCCTAAGTGCCAGTTAGCACAGGCCGAGGTTGTCTACCTCGGTCACGTGATTGGTCAGGGTCGTCGCCGCCCCTCTGAAATAAAAGTGGCCGCTGTGCGAGACTTTCCGCAACCGCGCACCAAGACCGATATTCGGTCGTTCTTGGGTGTCGCCGGCTACTATCAGAGGTACATCCCTAGGTACTCTGATATCGCGGCTCCCCTGACGGATGCTCTAAGAAAGACAGAGCCTCAAACAGTCGTCTGGGACGAGACAAAGGAAAGAGCTTTTAGCGCCCTAAAGAGTGCCCTAACAAACCAGCCTGTGCTACGATCGCCAGACTATACAAAAGGGTTCATTGTTCAGTGCGATGCTAGTGAGCGAGGCATGGGCGTTGTACTGTGCCAACGGGAAAAGGGAGAAGTAGAACACCCCGTCCTGTATGCTAGTCGTAAGCTGACCAGTCGTGAGCAGGCGTATAGCGCCACCGAGAAAGAGTGTGCATGTCTCGTGTGGGCCGTTCAGAAATTGTCATGCTATCTAGCCGGCTCGAGGTTTATCATTGAGACGGATCACTGCCCTCTCCAATGGCTGCAGACCATCTCTCCCAAAAATGGCCGCCTCCTGCGCTGGAGCCTCGCTTTACAACAATATTCCTTTGAGGTGCGTTACAAAAAGGGGAGTCTCAACGGTAACGCCGATGGCTTAAGTCGAAGCCCCTAACGTAGGAATCAGCCTCAAAATTGTTTGTTACTGATGTTTTTCTTCCTGAGGCAGGATTTTTTTTTAACATATTGCTTTTGTTTAGTGTTTCAAAGTGATGATATGCTTTCTAGTGCAATTTTTCAATTTGTGGACGCGTTCTGAGTGATGCTAGACTACTGTAAGGAACTAGGCAGTGGTATAAAAAGGGGAAAGAGCCTGGCAGGGCTTAGTGAGGGTTGTGCCGTGCTTGCTGACTGAGCGGTTGAGTTTCAGCGTAGTTCTAACGCTTGCCGGGAACGAGAACAAAAATGTGAACTCTCCCGAAGTCACTTTGCAGTGTCCCGTGCGAACCTGAACAAGAGAACGAGGCCTTCTCTGTGCGCTGCGCTCAAGAAACGTCGAGGGACGCCCGACTTCGGTTATGAGCATCATCGAGCGACATCCCTCCGGACAGCGGATGCAGTCCCCTGTCCATCGGGATCTCCTTCCCCCGGCGGGGCGGTCTGTTGCGTTTCGCCTGCGACACGTGGTTTTGCCGGCGCGACTGCGGCGGGGCGGCAGACATTTTGGCCCGATCGTCGTCGCCGCAACACTCATCGCCAGGTGTTTCCAGGCGCGACTGCGGCGATGCGACCGCCTAGGGATCATCCTCGCATTCCAGTCATTGTGCCCGAAACAGGCGATGCCAAAGCAGGGATCTCATTCCAGTAATTGTGCCCGAAACAGGCGATGCCAAAGCAGGGATCTCGTTCCAGTCATTATGCCCGAAACAGGCGGTGCCAAAGCAGGGACCATCCTCTCATTACAGTCATTGTGTCCGACCGGCAGCGCCACGACAGGGTGCTACGAGATCGTGCTCGACATGGTGCTACGGCATCGCTACGACAGTGTGCGTCACCATTAGCCCATTGTACATTCACGTGCTCGTCTTTTGAGGGGTTCCTTCTTGCCCTCAACTGCGAGAGTATAAAAACAGCTGCCCCCGGACGCCAAGAGGAGGGCTCCGATTTCTTCTGTTGAGTGAAGTGCTCTCCCGTCTCTCTACTTCGGTCAAACCTGACCGCCAACTCTTTGCGATGTTAAAATAAACAAGTTGTTTCGTTGTTACCAGTCGACTCATGCTTTGCCGGGACCTTCGGATGCTGCCAGTTGTACCCCAGGCCGCCAGGCCAACGCTACCCTTGGGGCTTGCGACCCAGGTACAACCACGGGCGTCAGCGCCGAGTTCCCAACAGATCGTACCAGCAGTCCGGATCCAAACACTGCTTTCGAAATTATAGTTTTGTTAGCCACCCGCAGCAGAATTGATTGTTTTTTTTTTTTTCTGTCTGACACCTGACCTGTGATGGGGGCTGGTCAAGAACTCTTCAAAATGTCGTGAGCGCTACTGCATAGCGCTCTCATCAGGTACTTTCTACAAACGCCTGCTCGCCTTCAACTGCATCCTCCTCACGTTTGACAGCTGCTGGATTCTCTTTCTGTGCCGCTGATATTTGCCCCTTGCACGTTCAACAGCCTTCGCGCGTATGTCGCGCACACGTTAAAGATGCCCATTTTGAATTGAATGACCATGTCTTCAGCCCACGCTATCTTTTAGAGCACTACCGTGCTACTGGACACTGTAATCCTCATGAGCCAACAGCATGCAGCACGTTCACGGCTTGCGGCGTCGTGAGACAATGCAACTTTGATTCCTCCGCAGTGGCTTCCCAGGCCGGTGTGTGTGTTTCTTTAACGGAGTTACAATTTGATTATTCGTGTGCATGCGTACCAGTACGCTTATGTGAGTATCATTCGGAAATGTTACCCTCCGCCTTTTTTGTGCTATTCCTGCCTCATAGAGAAAAAAATAAGTCCTATTCCACAAAGGATGAGGCCAAGCCAGGGAATATTTATTATTACCTCTTATTACCATTGCCTTTGGCAACGTCCACAATTTGGCACAAGGCGGCCGGTCTGCAATAAATAAATGCAACCTAGCGCCTAAAAACGAAATAAATTGAAAAGCCGGTCTCCTCCTTAGACACGCCCTTCTGGTGGAGAAGCTAACTTTGAAGGCACCTGCTACATACGTGCCGACACATTGTGGGTGGTGTGCAAGTTCGCATGTAGAAGCAACCATCCGCGAGAAATGAATAAGAATGCATTCAAGGAGTTAAACCAATAAAGAAATGTTGTGTCAGCGTGAAGTTGGTATCACCTCCTTCTCTTCATAATTCATCCTCTTAAGTCGAAACTAAGCCTGGAATACATTTTCTTGTTGGATTATGCACAGAAGAAAGAATCCATACGAACTCTTAGCAACCATTAAAGAGAAAGTCTGCAGATGAAATTAAGAAAGTGCACACGTTCCAAGCTTTATCTGTTTTTGTGCGTTCCTCTTCTTTTTTTGTCTTGTAGGTGACACCCTTGATTCACGGCTAAGAGAAACCTTTAGCTCGGCGTCAACTTCAGTGCCGTCAATGCAAATACTTGTAAAACGCAGAAATAATACGATGAGAAAATCGCTTGACCGATTTGAATAAAATTTATTGCGTTAAAAAGAGAAGGTTAAGTTCTAGTATTGGTGGCAAGCGGAATTCTGATTTAGTGCCTAAAAACATAGAAGCGCCAGGTTTACAAATTCATAACTCGGCACCAAAAACAGATGTC
>NC_134568.1:134598903-134765387 GCF_050947875.1 Dermacentor variabilis
TCCCTTCTGCTATCAATACATGGGCTTCTACGGGAGGGAAACGGACAGCCCCATGTTTGTCCACTAGAATAAAACTCTAGTCCTTCCAAGTTTCATTCAGCTAATTAACTAGGAAGTATGCTCAATCGCAAATTACAAACAAACGTGTTTTGTTTCATGCACTCCTTTGACTGCACCCCGTTCAACGCATATCATCGCTCTTGTCAAGGCTCTGTTTATCGGCCACCTGCGTCCTATACACACTGTTACCACCAGTGGGTGTTGTGTGTTGTCTTTACGTCGTAGTTGTATTCTTATTCATAAAAGAATAAGAATAAATCACTCCACAGTCAAAAGATCTATGTGTTGTCTGTGTCCTTCAATTATTATCATAATAATACCTATATATAGATAGATGTATCGATTGAGGTAGAACACAGCACAGCTTCACTGCTTGTCCTTCACAGAGTGAAAGGGCTAATGAAGATTTTCCTTTTGTTTCTGAAGAAATTTACAAAATTGGCTAGTTGAATTTTTATTTTCACATTATCTCGATCATGTAAGTATGATCTTTCACATAACCCCAAAGAAATAAATCGAGTGGAGAGAGGTCAGGTGATCTAGCCAGCCAATTTACCGACTCGTGCCTTCCAGTCTATTTCGCATGAAAAGTCTCGTCCAGCCAGTTTCGTGCTTGGCTACTGCTGTGTGCTGGTGCTCCATCTTGCTGATACCACAGAAGTGGAAGATGTGACAGCGGGACTTCGCTGAGAAGTTGATCCACCACTCCTTCAAGGATTTCGTCCATGTAACACTGTACAATCAGTATGTGATCGAAGAAGATGGGACCGATTATAGCACCAGCGTAAATTCTGAACCACACATTGAACGACCACTGGTACTGGTGCCGAGTGAGCGTTACTCAGTGTGGATTGGAGTCACTCCAATAGTGTGCATTATGCAAATTTACCCGGCTGTTTCTGCAAAAATTGTCTTCATCTGTGCACACAATGTTGCTAAAAAAGTCCGTTGCCTCACCAGCTTGAGTGAGGATCCAATTTAAGAAATCTAGACGATTCTACAGGTCCCTATCTTTCATGCATCTGTGCTGGTTAAGGTGGTACGGGTGAAAGGCCGTCATTTAGAATCCTCCAAACTGATTACTTCTAAATTCGTACCTGGGCGGCCATGTCCCACACGCTAGCATGAGAGTTTGAGACCATAAATGGTAGAACATACGTGTGTAGGCTAGGACTCAAAGATGGATTCCTACGCCGCTTTTTCTTGAAGCTGCTGGTTTGTTTCAGGTTTTCATAATTTCTGATGATATTTGATGCGTTTAGTCTACCGCCACACTTCCATGACTGATATATATTTGCGACCTTCCTTTTGTTGTCATTTGCAGCTACCAAGGCAAGGTTCATTTTTACCTTCTGCTCATTAGAGAAAGACATGGTGACTGGGACGAAACAAAGCACACCTTTAAACATTTGCACTGACATTTTCAGTTCACTTTTGTGGGGATAGGTTTTGTGGCAAAAAAAAAAAAAAAAGAACCATCCATGGACTTTATCTACGCTAATTGACAACAGCTATCACAGCTTGTTTCCAACTAACACCAAATGGGACGTTTTACTTCGGCGGCGGCATAGCAGATAAGGCACTAGCTCAATCAAGATGTTTTACAGCGAAGCTGTATATGGCTAGCCGATTCGTCCGTCTGTTGCCTGTACGCCAAAAACTCCTCTGGCGCTACCACAATGCGAATGCATGAAAAAAAAGTGAGAGAGACGCGCAGATTGGCTGCGCCTGTAGTAGCGTTGTTGCTCTTCATCACAGCCAAGTGGGCACGCAGCAGTTTCTTTCCGGCTCCAAAATGAATAGACCATGCGTCATACATACTCCTGAGGAGCTGGCAGCCTTCGATCAGCAATGCCGCGAGCAGAACCAGGAATGAGCTCGTCTACACTGTTCCAATGCTGCAGCCCAGGTACAAGAACAGGCTCATGCAGCCAAGCGCAAGCAGCAACTGCATACTGAGGATCTGGCTGCCTACCAAGCCGTCGTTTAATGAACCGTCGGGATTAACCCAGTGATAAAACCCGGGGCCGGACGTTTCAGCTTTGTTGGTTAACCATCTGTACGAAGTGCTTGGGTGATTTTTTTTCTTTATTTCCTTCATTTATTTCTGGCTAACTCAGAAGGAGCCTGTTCAAGGGCACTGCTTCATGATGCGGGTGGAAGTGCAGTCACGTGGTACTTGCCATATTTCGCAGGGTTTATTTATCAGTCGGAAAAAATTAGTACGCAATTAATACTCCGCTAAAAATACCACAGTTAGATGTCCCTTGGCTGCACCTACAAATGCCTCATTGACACTTTGATAATTATGATCTCGAGTTAGATAATTAATTACATTTACCAAATTAAGTCTCAGTAATGAAAAAATTACTAGTGCATTAACAATATGCACTAGGTTTTCTACGAGTAATGCATAGCTTTGAAATTTTGGTGCATGATAGTTAATTGGGACACCCTGTATATAGTTATGACTTCTGCATGCAAGTGACGATGTTTCGATCCCTAATAGATGTTGTAAATTATTAGAAGTCATTCCTTTAATGAGTCGTTAGCTTTGCTTAACGGAAGGAGAAGCGATACTGAGACATATTATTCACGTGCATTTCACACGCCATCAATAAAAGACTGTCGAAGGGGTCACCAAATTGTACAGGTTTATTTCAGGGTCTAAAAAGCAAGCAAAGCATTTTGAAGCAAGATGAACATATAGCAACATATTCATTCTCTAGGCATAAGCTATCCATACCTTTAAAAATAATTTTTAATTGGCTACCTCCTTCTCTTCAAATATATATTAAACTTCCTCCTGTGTATATATTTAAATATTTTGCGTATGCACACATGGTGTTTACAGTAAAAATTTAAAGCAATGTTGAAGTGAGAAAATAAGGATGAGGCAGCCACTGCTGGTACTTCTAATACGCTTGTTCTCTTTATGTCATGATTTGAAGAAATAAAGCAAAGTATGAATTAAAAATCCCTGCACATCTGCACCAACAATGATGCAGTAAGCTATCAGCCACATTAAAACTTATGTGAAAAAGTCGAGTCTAGTAAAAAAAAAACCTCAAATGATGTGGGTGACGAAACTCTGACAATGACATGTTAGGTAGGGAGGGGAGGGGGGTAGGCTTCGGCATCGCTGGAGCGGGCTCAGCCTCCCCCCTCCCAGATATCTCCGAAGGGGGTTCGGGCCCAGGAACACCCCCATAGCCAGCGCCTATGCTTCGTTATATAGAAAGTTTCATTATATTGAAGTTCGACGTATCGAGGTTTAACTGTATAATACTGAGAACTGCAGCTGTTGTATGTTTTGTAGATTCCACAAAAAATTTTGCTAGTAAACCACATGGAAAAATTTTATGCTGTCTGTGAGCTTTTCCAGATACCTCATTGGAGATATGGCATAGATGGTACACTAGCTCCAACTCTTGGCTTTTAGGTGTCGTTAGCACATGAAATCTTGTCGCTACAATTCTCTATTCGCTGAACGTGCTCTGCAAGAAAAAAGAATCTTGCTTGTATGTGTTACAAAAATCGACTTGCTGAAGCCTCTCAGGTCTTAGACGCATTGTATACTGCTTGCAGCTGGCCTGTGGCATGTGGATGCCGAAGACCTTTACCGCAATAGCCGAGGTTTCCGATATCACAATGCGGGCAACATCCACTGCCGCAAGTGTGATCAGATGGGGCACTTGGCTAAGTACTGCCGTAAGCCAAAGGTAAGCCTTCACTGTCTTGTTCATATATTTCTTCAGTATAAGTAATATACTTTTTTTGCACTTATCCATGTAAACATCTACAGCTTAATAATTCAAACACAAGCAAACAGTGTACTATTGCTGGGTTAGAGTAAAGACAAAATATATAAAACTGGGCCATGAGGTTTAATATAGTTATGTTTTGTTATCTCATCAAAGTTAGGCACATAAGCATCATGCTATAGAAAATTTCAATCGGCAGCACTTTTAGGCATGTAGTAAGTTGGTTTCATTTTGAGCAGTAGCTGGGCATAGGTCAGAAATTGCATTGCTGTCTGCAAAAAGGGCATTTCTTGAAACAATTCCACGCTTTTGTCAAGCATTGTTATGGCACTGACCTCTGCTGAAGTGTGGTATATTTAGCTCAAGAAGTGGTAAAGACTATAAAGTTGTGCCAGATGTTTCGGCTTTTGGTGCTGTATCTTCTTGGCTGTGTAATGTAACATTGGTGTCCTTGAGGGAAAGAGAAGAGGTTTGC
Source organism: Dermacentor variabilis (assembly GCF_050947875.1). Lineage (NCBI taxonomy): Eukaryota > Metazoa > Arthropoda > Arachnida > Ixodida > Ixodidae > Dermacentor > Dermacentor variabilis. The sequence continues at coordinate 134,603,203 of NC_134568.1, forward strand.
CAGAAGCGGCATTACATTATCCTTCTCCCTGAAAAGCTTCCCATGTGCTCATGTATTTGAGGTTGGTCCATTTGCAACAGAATTAGCTAAGACACCCCCTCTAGCTACCATGAAGGTACCATGAATTAAATATAATTCAGCAGAATAAAATTACTTTTGGGCAATGTATCAGCAGGTTCAACTTGACCATTCCTTTGAGTGAGCAGTAGCCAGTTACCACCACTTGCAACTAGAGTCAAAAGTGGCTAGACCATGGCATTGGCAATAAAAGAATTTCCTTGCTAACTTTGCACACAGTCTAGCAGTGATAAGTGCAGCCTGCAATTGCAGGTACAACTACAATTAACTAGTGTGTGCCTAAATTTGAGACTGATGTTGTGCGTTCAGATCGGTGGGTAATTGTTTTTCTGCATCCCAATCACCATGCAAGCTTTGTATTTGGATATCTCAATCGTGCTCTTGCAACAAAGTAATGCCAACACAGTAGTGGAAACAAACCAAAGAGAATTTATGTGCCTTCTATGCAATAAGCAGGCTAGCCGAATGACAACTAATGGAACATGCCGACGGACGCTGACGAATCAAGAAAGTCGTGAGTGACTGTGATCGGATATTGAGCGAATATGTTCGCCGCATGCTAGACTACATCTCCTGAGTCATTCGCGGGTGAAGTCTCTTGAATAGAGGCGCATATGAGTGAATGAAAAGGTGTCCGAGGGACGGTCCCTTGAAGCTTGTGTGGTCTGTCTCTGCGCTTTGAGTTTCTGTAGCCAGAGAGGAGGAGGCTACTTCCCTTTGCGTCCAACTATCCCCGCCGTCCAGTGGCATTAGCAGCGGATCACCCGCCATATCTCACAGTGCTGCACAACTACTAGTGCTGCACATGCCACACGGAAGCAATATTCCAGGAGACTCAAGAGTCGTGCAGGGAAAATAACATCGGAGGACGCAAGAGAGTCGGGTGTCTCCACAGTGTGCATAGTTGTGCAATTGTAAGGCTCCCCCACTTTATAATCTCATCATTAATTTGCATTGAGCAAAAGTTTTGGAAGTTGTATCGGTTTCTCTTTTCCTTGCGAGTACCATGGCCTTGAAGCTTGTGATCTGGTTTCGATAACACCATGAAGTGCCACAGGCCAAACAGCTTCTCACACTCGTAGATTGAATTTTCTCATGCGTAATCAACCGATTTCACCACTTGCTGCAGCATGATGACAGTAGTCCTCAACATTTTCCCGCTGTACTTGGATTCAGGGCAACTTTGGGCAGAATGCCACTGTGGATTTTTCCCGTGAACTTTCAGGGGAACCTGGAGGTGTATCTCTTCAACCCCACTCATGCTATAGAATATTTTTATTCTTACCTTCCTGCTTTTGGATTGTTTGTCATAGTGCAAGCACATTTGAAACAGAACAGCGCGGTTTTGACTAGCAGGGAGACAAACACATGCTTCTTACCATAGTTGCCTTTGAGCCAGCCGGCATGCTTTACAGCAAAACTCGTGAAATCATATATTGATGCCAAGCTGCTGGCACTGCATGCACAGGTTTTGTTTTTTCCTTATGAGTCATCTATTAAGGTAAATTAAATTGCACAATTAACAATGATTTGATGCTAGCCATCTTGCGAAAGCCCTCACTAAGGGCTTTCGCAAGATGGCTTTCGAAATCAAGAGCTTTTATCAGTGAACATTGCCCTCATGTGCACACAAGGCAGTCATGTAAGCCCTCAGGACATCAGCGCAAAAAAAATGAAACATAACACAGCGCCACCACTGAACATATGTGTAATGATACTATCTAATGGATGTCTAAAGAAATGATGCAAAATACATCAGAATTGCAGAAAATAATTCAGCAACACTGCAGACGAGTTACAACAAATGATTGAGGACCTTAACAGAGAGAGTGTTAGAGTGGGGTTGAAGATTAACATGCAGAAGAAAAAGATAATGATGAATAGCCGGGCAAGGGAACAAGAGTTCAGGATCACCAGTCAGCCTATAGAGTCTGTGAAGGAGTACATTTACCTAGGTCAATTAATGACAGGGAACCCTGACGATGAGAAGGAAATTGACAGAAGAATAAAAATGGGTTGGAGCGCATATGGCAGACATTGTCAGATCCTGACTGGAAAGTTACGATTATAATTGAAAAGAGATGTGTACAATCAGTGAATTTTACTGGTACTGACACATGGGGCAGAGACTTGGAGACTGACAAAGAAGCTTGAGACCAAGTTAAGGACCACGCAAGGAGCGATGGAACGAAGAATGCTAGGCATAACGTTAAGCGACAGAAAGAGAGTGGTTTCGATCAGAGAGCAAACGGGTGTAGCCGATATTCTGATTGACATTAAGAGAAAAAAATAGAGCTGGGCAGCTCATGTAATGCGCAAATTAGATAACCATTGGACCATTAGCATTACAGAATGGGTACCAAGAGAAGAGAAGCACAGTTGAGGACGGTAGAAGACTAGGTGGGGTGATGAAATTAGGAAATTTGCGGGCGCTAGTTGGAATCAGTTGGTGCAGGACAGGGGTAATTGGAGATTGCCGAGAGAGGCTTTCGTCCTGCAGTGGACATAAAATAGGCTGATGATGATGGTGATGATGAATGAGTCATGTCTAAATTATTCAAGTAATAATAAGATCTGTCAGTTCTTTTTCTGATAGTAATAAGAGCCCTGTGCTATGACAAGTGCTGTCAGCATGTGGTAAGTTCGTTTCAGTCTGCACAGTAACTGAGGGGTGGGGAAGCGGGGGGAGGGGAACAGGAATCATCCAGATACAAAAGCCTTCTTTTTACTTTTATACATAATACACCTCACCTGTTATTTTCCTTCAAAGCTGATGATTATTACACCAAGTGATAGTAGCCTGTTTATAGTTGTGTAGCTGCAGACACATTTCATCAGACAAATTTACACCAACTCTCCCAATGTTTAGTTTTGTATAGCATGACGATGAAACAGTGCTAAAGATAAACACAGGGAGAAGAGGTAACAAGATGGTGCACTGTGTTTGTCTTTTGCGCTGTTTCATCATGTTACCCCGCCAACTCACTTGGCTGTGCCTACTTTTGTATAGTAGCCAACCTGGTTTTGTTAATCATCCACTTTGCTCATTAGCACCTGCTTCTTTTATTTTCTCATTAATTGTCTTGTATTTTGCAAGTGGTGTGCAGATGAGTGTATTACTCTTTTGACCAGTAGGCATAACTATTTTCTAGTTGTTCTCCTTCGTCACCTCCATACGTGATGCTCCACAAAGGTACCTGAAGTGTATTATACACTTGGAAGATGTTATAACTAACTAACTTGGAAGATGACTATGGACTGCTTAGCGCACAATGCCATGTTTGGCATTGCCACATTCAAAACATCTTGCCAACATACTGCAGTGGCGCCTCCTCATACAAGGACATGAATTAACAGGGCTGCCCCCAGATAAGGGCATGAATTAACATTGAAACAACCTGGCATTTGCTTCACTGTTAATTTATGCCCTTATCTTTGAAGCTAGTGCAGTAATGGGGCACAAGGTGAAGTTCTAATACCGTGGTTTGCCTTGCAGTTCAAAGTGTGCTTCTACTGCTCAGACTTGGGTCATGATGGCGGGCGGTGTCCCCAACGGATGTGCTCTCGTTGCTATGAGCAAGGGCACACAGTGGCCGAGTGCAAAGAGACTTTTTTGCCTTCATGCACTATATGTAACACCAAGGGCCACTCTGATAGTGTAAGTGCTATGTCATGCTGTCTTTTCTGCGTTGTGCACTTTGCAAGTGTGTTATGACTAATGATGTAGCTACCACAGCATGGCTGCAGTTCCAAGTGTTTCCTTTAGCCACAACATTTCTGTGTGGAGATGCAGCCTGCTTTGCTTCTGGAAATGGTAGCAGGAACATAAGCATGAAAAGTCGATCTTGTTTATAACAGGCATCATCAGGGAACAAAAAGTTGTGGCACTTCATGTGATGGTGCAAAGGTGTGCACGAAAAAAGAAATATTCAATATAGTACATACTCTTCTGCATTGCTGCTTTACCGGTTTGTTTTGTTAGGAAGCCGCATTGTAGGAGCTAGCCTTTGGTTGGAGTGTGTACCCATATGCTGTGACATAACTTGCATTGTTGATTCTGTAGGCTTAAATAATCTTACTCTGTGTACAGCACCACGGCTGGAACTATGCAAGTTTTACCTAACTTCATAATTTGGAAATGAAAAGGTTAACAAATAAACTTTGAGCAGCCTGAACATATGCCCGAAATAGAGATTCTGTCCCCAAATTCTGTCATCTTTAAGCCTCATTCTCAACCTTAGGACCTTTTACTTGCCTCCTAATCAGCCATCCCTTGTGCTTGCAAGTGCCACTGGTCAAGTTTAGGGCTGGGGTCAGTAAAATGATTTCACATAATCGAAACATCTACTGAATGAAGAGTTTATTTACCTTTAGGTAACGTGTGAATCAGAGTGCCAGTTGTGTATCATACAGGACATATTCATCGAATAAATTATTGCTCATCTGTGCTTTTTTATCTTTAAGCCATGTTAAAATGCCAGCTGCGTGCACGTGTATATGTGTGGTGCAAATTTTGCTCAAGCAACGCTCTTACATTGTCCGATTCATTGCAGCTTTGTCCTGACTTGTGGCGGCGATACCACATGACGGTAAGTTTGAGTTTTGATTTATTAAAATACGCCTCATCTTACCGTATTTTGTTACATTCCATTTCATTTTCTATTTTCTTATCATGCATCACACTTTTTTTTTTTTTGCTTTAAATGAAGGCCCTAGACCTCTAAACCTTAGAAAAACACTTGAAAGCCTCACAGCACCCTAAATAAGCTAATATAACAGCTTTTCTACAGCCTGTTTTGGTTTCGTTTCTACTGTGTCATGACGTAGTATGTAGTCAGGTGAGAGCAGGACATTGTGACATTTTGACACTTGCTCCAGTCATCCGACATGTTGCTACTTCGGCCCTCACATTGAGTAGCAGCATACGATGCGGCCGAGTGAGCCGGAGTGAGTGTCAAAATGTCGCAGTGTCCTCCTCCTACGGGACCATATACTGTGTCATGATGTCGCGACACACTATCCTCCTAGGAAACAAAACCGAAACTGGCTGTAGAAAAGCTGTTATAGTAAAATATGTATGGCACTTTTTGAGGCTTGTCACTATTTTTAATACAAAAGTGTTTTATGCTGAGGTTCACTATCAACTTCCTGTGACGGTTGTGACGTCAGCATGGGCGCATAAAAAATTTTCTCTCTCGACAGGAATGACGCTGCCATCTAGGAGCAGTGAAGCGAAGTACTGCACCATTACACTAATGAGCACCAACATTGAGCATTTCGGTAGTCTCTACGCAGTGGAGGCTGCACTGTATGTAGCCTAGTGTAAGTGGTGTAGGCCACCTGCTGAGGTGACGATGCAGTTTCCGTACATAGTTTGTGTTTCGCGTTCGATTAACCTGGGACGCCTCATTGTCGAGGGAGTGCAGCTTTAACATGCATCAGCTGTGCTTACACGCAGCCTACTGCTTCACTTATGATGGCACCAACTAAGAAAACTGCTGCGCTAAGCGGTGCAGAAAGGCAACGACGTTGACGGATGAATCTCACTTTGGTCTGGCGAGAGACATGCCAACGTGAAGCAGAATGCGTTCGCCACACACGCTGCAAACTTTGCCACTTGCATTCCTGAAGCTGAGCGCGTCACACTTCAACTGGCTGCCCAAGACACTACGGAGCTGGACCAAAATGCTCATACCTACGCTGAAGCAACTTGGCAGCAGGACGCCACTCGCTATGCAAACTTGCAACATGGTAGCCGGCCTGCAAATCATGCGCCTTTCGCTGCAGTGGACCGTGGGTTCACCTAGCAAATATGTAACAGCTTCTGTGAAGACACGTTTCACTTTTGTGTTCTGCCGATTCCTATGAAAGAGGGATCAACCATAATTTTTGTAGGGTTCAGAGGTCTAGTACCTCCATTTAACAAAAAAAAAAATATTCGGAAGTATCGTGTCGGTACCCCCTTTAAAAAGCTCTCATAAAGAAAAGGCATTGCTAAAAATTCTGCTTTACCCAGAAAATGCTGTCTACTTAATTAGATATGCTTTGAGAGCCGTACATTTTGACAATTAAATGTCTCGTTTATTTTGCCATATTTTTGGCCAACTTGGCTGCTTCTTTTGAAGTTTAATGACAGATGACTAGTTGCACAACTTAATAGAAGGCCTTTATAGTAGAGGGAGAGGGTTTTATGTAAGCTGGCAAGGTTGTCTTTCTGGTATGGATGAGTGACTGGGGAGATGAAAGAAGAGGGGAAGGGGTGTGCAGGATTAGAGAGTGAAGGTGGTGATGCTGCAGAGGGCTACTGTTCTGTGCTGCCTCTCTCTCTGCTCTGAAGAGAAGACTGAATGTATACAGCAGGGAAGTTGCAATTGCAAAGGTTGAAGTATGTTCTGGAAGTGCTGCTACTCTAGTAACAGCTTTTTATGTTGATGCATCTCTGTTTGCAGGCTTTCAGTTACTTAGAAAACAATTTTATGGTCGAGATCTTTCGTATGTTCCATGGCGCACTGTGTTCTCGAGCAAAAGTTCTGACGTTGTGCTGATTGACTTTTTTCCTTCAGATTTTCTGTTTCTGTAGTTTTTGTCATTTGGCAGTCAGCACATAAGATCCTACAAATGATATCTTGGCACTTTTCCTTTTCCTTGTCTGTCATCCATACCAGAAAACGAGTTTACCAGCCTACATGAAACCCCTCATCCTACTATCAAGATCTTCTATAAAGCTGCATTGCCTGCCATTCACTGTTTAATTCCTGGAGGAGCTGAGTTGGGCCTGAAACATTGAGGGTAATAAGCCATTTTGGGTTGGAGATGTTATTCATTTTATAAATAAGTATTGTGTTACTCTGCAGCTGTCCAGAATATCTTGCTCTGCTCACTCAAAATGTCACTTTGGTAGACAGTGGAACCTTGCTTGTTAAGACATAACGATAGGAACATGAAATAAGGCACTAGTGCGAACAGCTCAAGACTTCGACGTCAAAACATGGCTGCTAAAAGGGCCTTCATGAGAAGGAAAACCTCTGCAGACTAATATGTTAGGTTAGGTTAAGCTAGGTTAGGTTAAGCTAGGTTAGGTTAGGCCAGGTTAGGTTGGGTTGGGTTAGGTATGACATGGTAACTGGAGGAGCTCCCTCTGCATTGCTCAGATAAGTGATTTGGAGATGATGGGGATTGTTGAAGAGCTACTGCGAGATGTCAGTGCTGAAGGCGAACTTATGACTCCCTGTTGTTTTGAGGGCTCTCATATTGTCCTATTGAGCATCACGTGTCAAACTGCCAGGTGCACTGACAAAATGTGCATGCCTTGTTCTCTTGTTAGATATGTACTGACTCTTAAGGCAAAAACTATGCTTAAGAAGAAAAGGTAAAATTTTCTTTTATTTATTGCAAAGCTGCGCACAGAACTTTTCAGCATGTGCACACTGCAGAAAAACATTAATTCTTCATAGCTCAAGCATGCAGCCTGCAGTTGAGCAGTGAATTTAAGTACCGCGACTACGAGATCTATTACCAAGAAAAGTTCGCACTTCTTCCTCCTTAAGCAGAGCCATGGTTTAATCGGGAACAGTAACTTGTCTCCTGAGTTGATCAGATCAGAACCATTCTTTTTCCCTTGCTGTAGACCGAGGATGGTCCCATTGTGCGGGTTCAACTCAAGGTGCGGCCTCCAGAAGAACGTTACTGCTACAACTGCGGTCGCCAGGGGCACTATGGCCACGTAAGTCCAAGTCCATAAATGTATTGCATGCCAATGTCGCTGTCTTTTTTTATGGCTCCTAAATTGTTAAATGGGTGCCATGTGCTTCTAGCTGAATGAATTTCTGCCAACTTAATGACTACTACTACAGTCAAGACTCATTGGCAGGCCTCCATTGCCTGTTCAAATCTGTTGAGTGCATTATATGGGCTACCTTTGAGAAAATATAAATATATGTGTTCTACTTTATTCTTTAGATTTGTCCTGTTGCTCTTCCTTTCCTCTTTCCACCCCTCCTTCCTATCATCCATTTCTGTGTTGCTGTCATCTCCCTTCTGAAGAGTAGACAGGCGTTGTGCCCCTTCCGGTGGCAGTTGCCAGCTTGCTCCTCGCTTTGCCTTTCCTGTCAATTGTGTATATGTGTTCAAAACAAATTGAGAAAATATACTGTGAACAGATAGTACAGTCGCCGATCGTTTATTCGGACCTCACGGGGACTGCGGAAATGTCCGAATAAACAGGTGTCCAAGAAAGCAGATTAAGAAAAAAAAAGAAGAAGTCCTTTATTTCCACGCACTTATTCAGGCTCGGCAGTAGGCTTGAAGAAATCGTGAATGTGCCATTGCACGCTGTTCCGTTTACGTGCAATCAGATAAGCCTGAATCTTGGAAAGGGTCGTACAGTCACTCTAGGCGGCTGAAAGCACAGTCACTGCTTGTACTCGGAGTCATCAGAGCCGACTCATAGTCCTCGTCCGGCGGTGTAGCAGAAACCTGACGAATGATCTCGCCATCGTCGAGTTCTGCACATTTCAATACAGCAGTGTCAGCACCTGTGAAACTGTCAAATGAGACGGTGTCTGGAATCGCAATGCAACCATTGCGCAGGTCTCGGCAGAACATTTTCAGTGTCAGTAGGGAGCACATCGGAAGGCGACAAATCCTAGGCCTCCCGGCACCCGCTTCTCGACATTCCCCAGCACAGTCTGCGCGGGCACTGTTGGAGCCATTAGACATTTGATGCAATGTTTCTCTATGCCGTGTTGGATCACCACAACCTCGACACAGCACACAAACACCACCATGCCGTCACGCCGACACCAGTCGCACAAACGAAAAACGTGGCCTATTCGCAGCATCATGCCCGAAGAAGAAACAAATCAACTGCTGGATTGACTTGACGTGGCTTACTAAGCTGAGACAGGAACTGCTGTAGCCACTTTATTGAACCAGGCAGAAACGATGATGAGCAGGGATTTGCAGTAGCGCCACTTTGTGGGGCAGGAAAAAAGCTCCGTTCAAAACAAAAATGGTGTTCAGCAAGTCAAACCATGCACCGGTCAAAGTGTGTGTATGGTGCTCTCGATTGAGTTGGCTCAAGGAGTGTCCGAAAAATCAGATGAGGGGTTGCAAGGTGTCCGAACTTTCGGCAGTTGTTATACATTATGGTCTATGGGGAGAATGGCAGTGCCGCAAAGCAGACCGAATAATCGAGCATGTCCGAATTTTTGGAGTCCGAGAAATCAGTCGGCGACTGTATCTGGTAAGAAAGAGAACTATTAACCATTTGTTCAGTTAAACCATAGTATAACGAAGTATTTAGCTTTTCATAACCTCTTGCCATAGAACACCATGTATTTAGAACCTCAATATAACGAAGTGTGTTTGCATGTGATTTCAATATAACGAAATTTTGCTTCCGCTCTAAAGAAATGCCCAGACAATAAATGGAAACTTCCACGGATGCAGGTGGCCAAATGATTGAATTAAAACTGGCTGCTTGCAAACACACCTCTCAAATGGCACGCAGCGCGACAAGAGCCACCGCAGAAGTGGAGCTGCACCATGTTCCGTATAAAGTTCAAGTGCGATACGATCCTATCGCGCCCAGCGCACTTTGTGCTATAGGTGCGAGTGAAAGTGGCTTCAGGAGTGCCGCCTTCCCGCGCTAGCTGAAGGAAAGAGAGGGAGGGGAGCGAGCTTGCGGTAATGGGTTTAAGCTCACGCCCGAGGGGCAGGGTAGGGGGGTGGGGGGGGGGGAGTTGGTGCGCATCTGTGGCACGTGTGGGTCGTGGCTGTGCATGGCTGTAAGCGCCGCTGAGTACATACGCTTGCGGGCGCGCGCAAGCTCGCGTCGGCCGCATGCACAGACGCGCTGCATGGCCCATACACGCTCGAAACGCGGCATGATCGCAGGGAACAGCTCCTCTCTTTATTGCATGCTTGGGCTGCCTCGCGTCGGCGCGCCTGGCTACGGAGCTACGGCGCGGTACATTCAACTCTCAGTGAAGCAGATTTATATCATGCAAGAAGGTGCTTCTTCTTTCCTTTTTGTGCTGATCTAACAGCTATAAAAATATAGCAATTACGTTTATAGATATCAAAGCATTTAGAAGCACTGTCAATAACAAAGTGTGAAGCGGCGTCTGCCAAGGTGTCTGTGAGTGAGCCCAGTGAGTGCGCGCTGATGGCATGTCGTGCGTCTTTGTGGATGCAAACCGCCATTCCTCGCGAGGAGCGGCAGGCGCTAGGCGCGCGTCCGCAACCGTACGTGTGGTCTCGGCTTTAAAGGTAATCTGCCGCGTGTTTATAGAGTAGGGATGCCAAGATGGTGCGGCATCCCATAAGCTATCTTCGTGCGCATTTAGTATTGGAGGTTGCGTAACCTCGAGTTTTGGTGCCCCGTTGGAGCATGAGGTGGACGAAACATTCGCTCCCCGCTGCCGGCGCTTTTCATGATAGCGTCGTCCCAGTGCGGGCGAAAGCATGGCTAGCTTCGCTTAATTCGTACCGCCAATGTGAATATATCGTCAAGGTGGCACGAAACCCTATCGTTCGTCGCCGACTCCCAAATTCATCAGAATTAATTGCTTTCTCATTCAAATTTGCTTTTTTCAATTGCCCGATAATTTGGAAAATTCTGTGGCCCCTTTCTGTGTAAAAAAAGTTGATCAGCGACTGTGCTTATTTGCATGAAAGGTCGAATTTCAATACAACAAATTTTTGATATAACGAAAAAAATTGCTGTTTTTACCTATTCGTTATATAGAGGTTTAACTGTATATTGCTGCAGTACAATAGGTTGTGTGGCTTCTGTCAATAAAGATGTTGCCATCTTCTCTTTCTGTTTCTTCTTGGCTAAAAAAAAATTGAGCTGTTATTTTATCACTGGGTAAGGGATAAGGTCATTGGTTCAGCGGCCTCACAACTGCCCTTGTTATTTTATTGTACATCAGAACACCAAAAAAGTTGGCTTGCCACTGAAAGTGGAAGGTATGGGTGATCAAGGAAACCGGAGGTGGGGGTCACATATTACCACACATTGTTGACACCTGCGCCATCATCGTGCTGTTGAAAACTGAGTGTACTGAGCAGTCAACTGGATAAGAGGGGAGAGAAGGAGATAAGGGACTTTTGTGTTCCCAAAGAAGCCATGGCAGAAGATCAAGGTTAACTTGTGTTGAACACAGATGTGTTCACTATGGAAAAGGATGGAAGAGGCTATCTGGCATGAGTGGTCTGCAATATCACTTGACCACCATTTGCAATCAGCTTCCTGATTCACATCCAAAGCTTCACTGCACTGAGTGCATTTTTCAGTTACATATGTAGTAGTGTTTACATACATAGTTACATAGTAGTAGGCATTTGTTGGATGTTCTAGAAGTGGAGGTCTTATACCATAATTAGTTTACAGCTAGTTAACGAAGGAAGAAAGTGAGACAAGATTTTTGTGTCATTACTCCTGTTGTAGGGACCACGAGCTTCTGTCACAGAAAATTTTTTCTCAACTGGCACTTCCGAGTAACTGTCTTCAGAATACAGCACGAAAAAATTTTTTCAGAAAGGTGCAGCATTGGCTGATGCATAAAACTCTGCTTGTGTGTCTTTCCTTCAGCAGTTACTTCATGCTGGCGTGCACCTAGCCTGCAAATATGCCCATGTACCATGCATTGGGTGCATGTTAAAGAAGCCCAGGTGGTCATAATTAATCTAGAATTAGAATCCCCCACTACAGCATGCCTCATAATCATATTGTGGTTTTGGTAAGTAAATCAAAGTGCATAAGTGATGCAAGTTTGATTAAAATGTGCCCATAAATAAAAGATGTCTTTAAATGGAGTGTCAGTTCAGGCATAAAGATGACCATTCTATGAACTAATGCATCCTGGTACGATCATTAACAGCGTGCCATTTTACTTGGCACGTAGCACATTGGCAAAAAGCTCCTCAGGTTGAATTCGTGTTGGAACAATGTTATGCTAAGCATTTGGCTATTCGTTTCTGTGCCAGGACATGCTCTCGCTTCGGTGCTTGCATCATGGCGTACCTGTGCTTTGCTTGCTTCGTGTGCTACTTCTTCTACACATGCTCTGTAGCATCACAGAGTTCTTGCCTGTGAGCCGTCAGCAAAACAGCTGCCGTCTCTTTTATAAGCAGATTGTTTCTATGCAATGTGATGGATATGTGCCAATAATCTCGAAGCACTAGTTGAAGAGCGGTAAGGATGACAGCTATACAGTCCTCCCACGTCTGTGTCTGTGGCCTAGTGGGTAGAGCATCCAAATAGTATTGCACTGGGGGACCCTGGTTCAAATCCCACCGTTGGTCTCATTTTATTGAGGTAAAAAATGAGGCAAGACAGGAACATACCTACCCATCCACCGACCGTGTGCCTGGTAGAAGGTAATGCACACATTGAAAAACAAAGTAATGCACATTGAAAAACAGACAAAACAATATTCCTTATGTAATTATGTGGGAGGTGTGCAGAATCACCCAGGCCCATGCATGCTGTCCTGCAATTTTCTCTTACTTTGTTGACTAGGTACGCAGCTCTGCTTCTCACTCTATGCCAGCGAGACTGACCTCAGTGTACCTAGGGATGGCACACCTTTTGCAGACACACATTTGAGAAGTTGAACGCATTCACTTTGTCACATGGTAGTGTTGATAAAAAATGTGCAGTGTAGTTGTCACTAGATTAGTATCAAGGAATGCAGCAGTGCTTGTGTCACTGTTGCCGTCAGATTGTCATACCTCTGCTGCCTTTGCCAATAATTTCCAGCCAGCACCATCTCCTGGTTTCGCTCCTGCCCATTTTGGGTGGCTACACTGCGACGTAAATGGCTAAATTAGGCATACCACTATATTTGCATTCATCTCTTCTTCGGTACATTCTTGTTTGTAAGGCATTTTAAATTTTTCTTGCACTTATGTATGGCAAATGTGCACCTTCAAAACTAGCAAACACAGCAATCACGGTAATTGCTATGAATCCATGGCTACAGGCAGCACATCTTATGTTGCCTGTCCCTTGTCTTCCCATCTGTTTTACACTGCCTGTAGCCATAGCTTTGAAAACTAATTGCACACACTGATCATGGAATTCATGAATGCTAATGCATTTCTTTCACTGAACTGTTCTGAAGAGTCAGAACTATCTGCATTAGAACTCTTCTCATGTAGAACTTGTAACACTGTGAAATATAGCTCACAGTGCATCGTGCCTGTCATGTCATGCCCTTTGTTGTGCCAATATGTAATGCGTATGTATGTGGTTTAAAATAGAAGGTCCAGATGTCAACAGATGTCTGTACACAGAGTGTAGTTTCACTGAATGGATTGCAGGCAGCAGCTATGTCTACAACTACATTGGAAGCTTTGTTTTTTGCTAACGAATTGTTTAAAAAGTTTCTGGGCCAGTTCATTTAACAAGGAAGCTCTGCACCTAAACAGTCTGCAAACATAGGTGTATTTAGCATGGGCACTGAATAATGTAAAAGCTTGCCCTGCCAAAAAAATTTGTTTTCACCACAACATCACTTCAACCACAGTTAATTGTGCATTGAGCAGCTATCTATGTCATTCGCTACATTTGTTGTTGATGATCATGCCTTTAAAAATGCTATTTATAACTTACTTTTCTTGGCAGCAATGCCACCAGAAAAAGTGTGGACGGCCAACGACACCTTACATCGTTTCTTACAAGGACCCATACCTCCCTGAGAAGCCCCCACTTGTGCAGAGAGGTAAGCGCACGCTGAACACATTTCTCTTCTCCTGCTGGCAGTTGGCATTGAAACAGACGTCTTAAAGAAGTTGTGGTTTCGCCCGAAAGGCGAAGCATCAATTGCAATAGTAAATTAGTGGACAGCTATACGAAGTAAGGATAGTAGTTTTATTGGCCGCATAAACTTGGAAACATAGGCATACTAATTAAATTAACAAGTATAGTGTCATGCGCGCACCAGCAAACATGAACACATCTCACTCGATGACTGCAGAAACTTGTTAAAATGCTGGAGTGAGGAAGCGCAACAGCAGCAGCGAGCAAATTGACCTTTATGCTGCATCTCAGATCAACGCAAACTAAGCCATGAAAACGCAGTGCATGGCTGACTCTGCCCCTGTTGCAGATGGCTTTTAAGGTACAGTGGCCCAGACAGGTACATGTGGCAGCCCGAAAAAGAATGCCCCCCGCCCCTCCCTGCCCTCCCCCTGTAGCCTTGGCACCACACGCTGTGAAACATAGTCGAAGATGCTTATCGTAATAGGATTGGCGTTGATAGCTGTGAATGTTGTGAATGCCGCATTCTCACGTGAGACAAGTGGGTGGCAGTGGTGAAGCTGCCGTGATTGGCAGCTGTATAATGTTTTGAATCGTGCGCGCCTCGCGCATTTTCTTGTTTACATGGGATCTAGTGGCCGGAAAACGTGTCATACGATCGCACTTTGGCAACGTACTGGAACATTGGTGCCAAATTATCATGTTTTTTTGAGAACGTATGAACTGGTAAAAAATGAGCATAAGTTTATTGTGTCATTTTTTGTGTTCTCAATTGCGAATGTTGGCGCTGGAAAAACGTATGTAACGGGAACGTATCAATGAGGTTCTACTGTGTATTCTACTTACTCATGTAAGGCCCAAACATTTTTTTTCTGATTCTTTTACTGGGTGTGGGCCTTAAAGGCACCCTGAAACGATTTTGATGATGATGTACAAACATACCGAGTCTTTAGAGTAGGTCCTTCTGATCATTAATTGACGCATCTAGAAGCTCCATGTAAAGCGTGTAATTTATTACAAGGTTTTAAAAATGTTTTAAGGTTTTAAAAATGTACATCGCTGCCAATTGCAGCACACCGCTCGGCTGAATTTTCAGCCGCCCCTAACCATTTGACGCAGATTGCCCTAATGACACTACTAGGGTGAGCTAGCCGATTGGCTGCCCAGGGCTCGTCATCGATAATTTTTCCACCTTTATGGTGAAAGAATGTTGTTCGTAATAGTTGGAGTGTTCGTTGATTTGTTTCTATAAAAAGAAAGTGACAGGCAGAGAATGCACAAGAACAATTTCTCACTACACTTAAGCACTTCCGGCACACAGCAAGTGTTGTCTATTGTGTTGCAACGTGCTCCGTGTTCACGAGAGCTCCGCTGTCAGTGTCGGTTCCAGTCTTTTCGCGAGCACCATGATTTGCCTTTCTTGTGTTGTGGGCTGCGAACGTAGTGACTGGCAATATGTCAAGCTGCGACATTGTGTCCCTCTGCAAGGCAGCAGACGAGCGGAGTGGCTGCAGCGCATCGGACTTTCGCTATCCGATTGGCGTCAGGATTTGCACATTTGCAGCCGTCACTTTGCAGCGGAGGATTACTGCCACAATAGCGTTTCATGAGTTCGGTATTCGGGTAAACGCAAGCACAAGGGGACTGAGCCTGGCCATTTGACCGTGCCATTTTACGGGATGAGCAGAAGCGCAAACGTGAATGGTGTGCACGTTGCAGCTGCCTGGTGGCACAGAGCTCAACCAAACACAGTAGCAGTAACGAAATCTATTCTTCTTTACTGCTGGTGTAAATGTTTTGCAGTAGCGTAATCATTAACATGTTGCTTTTGTAAGTGTTTAAAATGTTTTACACTTGGTTAGAGCAATGTTAGCTCTTTGTTTGGCTGGTTAAGCTCTCTGCCACCAGCTGGCTGGACCTTGCAGTTCCATGCCGATCAGGCCGCTCACGTATGTCAATACTAAAGTTCCTTCATCGGCTTGAGTTTATGCCTCCACCCATCCGTCAAAACACCCAGCTCGCCTCTGGTTACCGGAATACCAGTCACATTGGCGCTGCGACAGAGTGCTCGCAGCGCACACTACTTCAATAGCTCTCGCTTAGAGTCAACTGCCAAGCAGCTGGCAGAGAGGTTAGAGAGGCTTCACGTGCACGCTCTTAGACAACTGGAAGTAGACGACATGACATGCCATCGTGACGCAGAACCGATGAAGGTGGAGCTTAGGCCCAATCACTCAGCAAATGAGTTGAGGAGAAAATGCATGGCTATGGAGAAGGGTACCGTATTTATTCAATTCTAATGCGCCCTCGATTGTAACGCGCGCCCGTTTTCTGTGACCAAAAAAATTTTTTAACAATTAAAACCTCGATTGTAACGAGCACCCATCTTCCATGACCCCCCCCCAAAAAAAAGGGAGTACAATACCGCGCACCTCGTGCTTTCATATAGAAATACTATTTACTCTCATTTAGAAAAAACAGATTTATTCCCAATACACTAAAGTTGCGATGAATAAAAACACCAATGGAAGCGGCATACCTTACCACCAAGATTTTCACTGCACCAGTATGAGTCGCGCGGGGCAATAGGTATCACTTGTGGCTATCAGACAACTCCTTATCGCTATCAACAGACCAAAGCATTTCATCCTCGGTGCCGTCCATGGCATTCGAAATCCCACACTTTTTAAAGGCCTTGTTAACCATAGCAGACGGGATTGTGCACCATGCATCTTTCACCCATCCAGCAAAGTCCTGCAGCGAGGCACGCTTAATATTATTGGTGGGTGCGAATTTGCGGCAGCCACTGACAAGCCATTCGGCGTAGAGCGCCCGAATTCTGTCTTTCACAGGCTTGTTAAAACAAACATCGAGCGGCTGGAGCTGCGATGTCGTGCTGCCGGGTATCGCGACAAGGTCGGTGTTGCATGCAGACAGCTTGTCCTTGATGCGCTGGTCAATGTGGCACCTGAACGCTTTGAGCACAAGCGTCCCACGCAGACCCAAACTGCTGCCGCGTCTCTTCCACCAGACGTTATCAAACCAGTCAGCGATCAAGTCCATGGTCATACAACCTTTTTCATTTGCGTGCACAATCACGCCACTCGGAAACACGATTCCTTTCAGGAGCATCTTCTTTCTGAAGATAAGATACGGGGGCAGCTTGTGCCCATCCGCAGTGCAACAAAGCATTGCGGTGACTCTAGTTTTTTTCGTGGCCGGAAGACGAAACGCACATTTGCTTCGCCCCCTTCTTTTCAACAGTTGTGGTGGTAGGCATGTCAAAGTAGAGCGGCGTCTGATCGGCATTTCCAATCTGTCCGAAGTGGTAGCCGTTTTTATGGCGTAACTTCAAAACGTATCGCTGAAAACTGTGCAATTTCTCTTCATATTCTTCGGGCAATTTTTGGCATATCGCTGTCCACCTTCGAAGAGAAAAGCCTTTTCTTTTCATAAAATTTGATAGCCAGCACCTGCTTGCTTTGAAGTCACTCCACATTAGCCCTTTCTGTAGGGCCAACTGCATCGCCCGTACTTTGAGCAGATCGGTCGTCACAGGCCGCTGTGCCGCTTGCTGCTCTTGCACGTATACCACAAGCAGCTCTTCTATTTCGGCGAAGCGGCCCTGCTTTGGTCCACTGAAACCCTTTCTTGTTGCTTTGCTGGCGAAAATATTCTCCTTCTGTTTGCGCCAATCCCGCATGCAAGTTTCGGGAACTCTGAACGCCCGTGATGCGGCCCGATTTCCGTTCTTCTCTGCGCACATGATAACTTTCCTTTTAAATGTGGCATCATGGTGGACTCGGCGTGTCTTCGCAGTCGGCACTTCCATGCTGATTGAATAAATGCAGAAAACGGGAAGACAGGCTGTAGACTAGGTTGCACCAGTGCCTGGTTACACGTATAGCATGGAGGTATGCACATGGAGGCAGCTACGGCAGCTAGGCTAGAACCGCGTACGAGGCAGCAATTTTTCAATTGTCGATGGCGATATGGTAACACAGATTTAGGGTTGTACTCGATTCTAACACGCATGCAATTTTGGACCCGTTTTATCGGAAAAAAGGTGATTCTAGTAAATATGGTAACTTGTAATTGTACGTAGCTCTCTTAATATGAGACGCTTCATACAAATTGTGGTGCGACTGATTCACTTTAGCTGTACCCTATCTGTCTACAAAATTTGTGCAAAGCGTTTCAGGGGCCCTTTAAACTAGGCAGGCTTATAGCTACTAAGTGAAGCCTCAAAGTGCATTCGGACTGCTGTGCAATAACGCAACCACTATGAACACATTCGCAGTCACAGAGCAATTTTTCAAACATGAATAATGCCATGAAAATGGCTGAATATTTGGGCTCTATGAAAAAAAAAATGCAATGGTAAAATTGATTTCATAGTTTTTTATAGCATCGGCACAGCAGAATATTTGTTTATACACTTTTGCTCAGTGTTATGCTCCATTAAAATAATGTTTACTTGTAATTTCAGAATAGGTGTGGCCGCAGGTGCGTTACATGTTCATCCATCGTACAACCCGACATGCATTATGGGTTGGCGCAAAGTACAGGTACGGCGTAGGTGACCTTGACTCCACAGCACTGTCAGTTTAGGCTGTGCTGTGCCGTATCAGTATAAAGTTTTATTGGCTCTGTGCCCACATGCAAGCTTGCACCGTTCCATTCAGTAAACGCACAGATGAACTTGGAAAGCAGTCGAAGTAGTTGCCAGCTGATCGCTTGCAGACGCAAACTCCATGCACGTGGCCGTCAATCCAACCTGTGCGCGATTACTCACAGATGGCCGATGGGGTCTTCTGGTACAAACATTTTGAGGACGAACTTGCTGCCTGCTGCACCCACCAGCTAGGCCTAACCAGTGCCGGTTCGTTGGAGTCGGTGACCAAAGTTGTGTTTAATGCTGAGTGCAGGACATGGTGGCAACTATGATAATGCCATTGTCACCAGCACAACTAGTGCAATCTTTGTAATGGCTTATGAAAATTAACGAACACTCGTACGAGCGTGATGCTTAGTGAAACTTGTTCAACTATAGGGCATTCTAGACGAATTTTTGCCGTCGACGTTGCCGTGATGTTCCATCATCATCATCAGCCTGGTTACGCCCACTGCAGGGCAAAGGCCTCTCCCATACTTCTCCAACAACCCCGGTCATGTACTAATTGTGGCCATGCCGTCCCTGCAAACTTTTTAATCTCATCCGCCCACCTAACTTTCTGCCGCCCCCTGCTACGCTTCCCTTCCCTTGGGATCCAGTCCGTAACCCTTAATGACCATCGGTTATCTTCCCTCCTCATTACGTGTCCTGCCCATGCCCATTTCTTTTTCTTGATTTCAACTAAGATATCATTAACTCGAGTTTGTTCCCTCACCCAATCTGCTCTTTTCTTATCCCTTAACGTTACACCTATCATTCTTCTTTCCATAGCTCGTTGTGTCGTCCTCAATTTGAGTAGAACCCTTTTCGTAAGCCTCCAGGTATCTGCCCATATGTTCCATATGTAAAGTCTAAGTGTGATAAAAATTAGCGTCCCACTCATTGTATGCTATGGGTGTGAGTAGTCATAAGTTGTCATATTCAGTCGTCATAAGGATGAGTGAATAAGCGAGAACTTAACACAGACATAAAAAGGCATATTACACACACAAATCAGGCATCATGTGTGTACGTGCTTCTTTGTTTGTGTGTCCAGTTCGCACTTCATCATCCTTATGGAATACAGTCGAAACCACTTATAACAATATTCAAGTGCCACGAAAATTTTATTGTTATAACCGGGTTGCCTGAAAAAATGAAATCAAAGTGGGGGATGGCGTAGCTGTTCCGAGAAAACTATAATGGCGGGGAGGCCAGTACTCCCCACCACCTTCCTCCATCAGGCTTCCGATTGTGTGTACTCGTTGAACTGTTTAACTCTGCTTCCTGTGCGCTGCGATTGCGTGTTGTAAACAAGTCGCAGCTGTCGGTGTTCAAGAATGGCACGCTATAACAGCTGCAAACAGGGGTCACAGGCAGCAAGTGGCATACGAGCTCCACCAAGGCATCGCTTTGGTGGCCCCAAAAGGCACCTTTTAAGAAATGCGGTAAGGTTGCCGCGGCAGAATCTCTGCTTGAGAAATCCGGATGAAACGCTGGGACGAGATCGCCACGAGCATCTCGCCACATACTTCCCACTGGCTTGCACGAGGAACCCGCATGTCCATCAGCTTTGCTTGCTTTATGGAAAGCTTGCCGACATCCTTCTCCAAGGCATCCAGGTGCTCCACATAGTGAAGCGGAAAGTCCGGTGGACTTAATCATCTACAGGACCTCCCACGGGGGGGGGGGGGGGGGGGGGCACAGTGTTGAGCCAGCCTGCCCTACCGCATCAGCGCTACCGTCATGACCATCACTGTCGCTGTCTGATGCGAGCACGATCGCCTCATCGGTTAGAAGCACCTCATTTCTAAACCTATAGCAGAGCGCTTTCTTTTCACAGGCAACGTCGTGCATTGTCGATGATCAGCCATGTTCCGTTTCGGCAGTGAGTCAAATGAGGCTGAGAAACTACATGGCCAGGAACAACTTCAACGCAACGAGCAAAAATGAGCACGAGCCATCTAATTTGTTAGCACGATTGCACAGAATAAGGTCCCAGCTAGCAATCTGGAAGCAGTGCCGGCACTGTTGTCAGCACAGTTGGGGCGGTCCATTTGCGTGTTGGAGGGGGGTGCGGCGCAGAGCTGTGGGCGCAGCTGATTTGCATTCGGAGGGGTGGAAGAGCGACGGCAGAGATGCGCGCAAGGCTGGCGTGCATCTCTCGTGGAGAGAAGTGCGCAGCGGCAGTTGGGGTGGCAGGTGATCGAGCAGCAGCTCGCATTTCACTTTTTTTCTTTTCGAGGATTTCACATTCCATTACCTTTCGGCACGGACACCCAGCAGCCAGACTTTATCGTTATAAACGATAATGCAGCATGGGGACATTGTAATAAGCAAGTTATTTCTCCATAGAAAACATACAAAAGTTGACGCTGCAGCAGCTTTTCATTGTGATAACCCACATATTGCTAAAACTGGTATCGTTATAAGTGGGTTCGACTGTAGCAATTTGTCCAAACTGCCTCTTTGGTGAATTATTCGTCTTTGGATTGTGTTGGCCGTGAGCCATGTTAATGGCATTGCAATTTCCTTACAGAAACAAGCAGTCTATTGTAAGGGTATCAAAATTCATTCTTAATACTTCAAAAATTCTACTTACTAATTTAAAAAATATTGAATATTTGCACCAGCTTCATATATTCGTTGCACACTGACATTGGCAAAAAAATAGGTTAGAATTACTTTAGAATTACTTTGTTATATCTAGGGTTGAACGTTTTGTGCGTTTATATTCCCAAAAATGGGCTTACTTTTAGGTGAATTTCCAGCTGAATGTTAGGTTCTTTAGGCGAATATATATTTTTCTAGGTAGTTTCACCAGCTTTTTTGATGGATAAGTTTTGCATGGAGCTCACCTATTATTTTGTTTACATGAATATCTGGTTCAGTAGTGCTTGAAGCAGTTTATCATGCTCCAGAAGCATGATTCCTTTTTGTACCAATAGGGGAACATTTTCTTTGACCATTGCTACTGGTCTTGCAACATATGTATGTGCCTTTGCATGATTTCTTCTGCGATGTGATAATAGGTAAACATGCTGTGTCAACTTGTGTCCCGAGTAACTTGTGCCAAAATTTAAAAAAATATGCAAGTGCCGCATTGCTGGACAGAACCATGGTAATCTTGTTTGCTCTCGCTTGGAGCAAGTCGTACTATTTGTTTTATTTTGCTTAATTACTTATTAATTAATCAACTTTGCAAATATTATATTCAGAGCAAATGTGCCAGTAAGAAAATTGTAGACCATTGCAAAAATTTTCCTATCCAGGTTTCTATTGCTCAATACATGCTATGTAAAAGTTTTTTCCAAGCCTGAAAGCAGTGCAGCCCCACATTAAAAGGAAGGGCCTTGAATGCGTGAGCGAACCATCAAAAATTCTGTATAAAAGTGAAATGTCCTTTTTAGAAGCCCTTAGTTAGAACTGAGCATGTTGCTGCGCCGCCTGCGCTTGGTGAAAATTCTTCATCTTTTAGTTTTTATGTGGTACTCCCTTACGGCGGTGTTTGTGTATTGCGTAACCATTATCTTTTATAGTCATTTGGCCCTGTACACCACGTGTCATCTTCACGAACGTCACCTTTACAATCGTTCTATCGCCTTTTGCTTGGTTACCATGTGATTTTTGACAATGCACGAGTTGCGCCGCCAAATTTGCGTATATATGTTATGTGTTTCCGTCAATAAAGCATCAGTTGTTAGTAAGCGCTCGTCCGTGTCTCTTCTTGTGTCGTCTGTTTGGCGCTTTAGTGCTTCAGTAACATGCACCAACTAGCCCAACAAAAAGTTCTGAAAAAAAGCCCGTGAAATATGAGACGAGACTTTAAGCAAAATACAAAAAATGGTCTGCCTTGCATATTTTTAAGCTCTGGCACAAGTTACGTGGGACACATTGTTGTATATATGTGTATGATGTAAAATGTTTTGCATCGAGAGAAATTGCCCTGCAAGTTTCCATTTAGTTGCTATAGGGTGAATCAAGATGTTTTTGCTGTAGGCTGCACGTATGTGCTCGTGCTTTTTACTTTGATTCACATTTGTCATGTGGTGTAGGTGATAATTTAGTTTCAATATTCAGTTTGTACTTCATTGTTTCAGATGCAAAACGACTGCAGCGTGCAAACAAGAAACGCAAGCGTAAGAGCGAGCAGATGAAGGGGCTACAGACAGTTGAGTGCAATGGCCAGGCAGCACAAAACAATGAGCAAACCGGTTGCCATGACCAACAGATGACCCAGCCTGATGTGCCAGCTGCAGCAGATACGGTGCCACCAGAGGGTAACTGCAATGGCGAGCAAGTTTCAGAAGACGCAACACCTTCAGCAAAGCGGCGGAAGAAGGTGCCCATCAAGACACCAAACTCCCTCAGCAAGCAAGCGCTAAAAAGGAGAAGGATAAAAGAGAGAGCTAAGAAAAGGAAAATGAAGCAGCAACCTAAGAGGCCTTTCCAAGGAGAAGAAAGCAGCAAATCTTCTGTGTTCGATAACCCTAGTTTTTACATGCCTAACAACCACTGCTACCAAACATACTGGGGCTACTACTGATGAAGGCCATCGCTTAGCCATATCAGTTGTGCTTAGCATTGTTTATACTCGTGTAACTGTCAAAGTCACAGCCTTTTGCAAAGCAGAGGGTATATCTGAAATGCAAGGTTTGGATCAAGACAGCAGAGCAGAAGTAATAAAAGCAGTGCTTTTTTGTCGTCATACATGCAGTGTTCAGTAAAATACATGTGGACTCTGTTTTTTTGCAGGTGATACAAAGATAGAAGGGATGAGGAATGAAATGCAAATCATGTGGACTGTGATCTTGGTTTTAATCTGTTACTTATATAAAAGTGGGGAAGAGCAGGGCAGCATGGATGTGCATGTCAATAAATGGGGCATGCTTTGTCTGCTTAATGTGCATTCAGTTGTGTTAGTCTGCAGTACTTTTTTTCATAGATTTCAAAGACAAAGAACCTCCTCCTTTTTTGAAACAAGGATGCAGCAGAAATGGTATAATCCAAATGGGGTATCTCGACTGTACCCCGCCATGTGTGTAAACTAGGCTAATTGTATGTACGAGATTCGGCTGCATTTGCGACCTAAGACTTCTGTTGTTTACATTGAATTGTTTTATTTCTGCAAGGTTACCAAATTACATACAATTATGCTGCATTACAGGCAGCTGATGGCATCCTGCTGAGGAATTCAGCACACATATTTCCTGTTATTCACTTCTCACTGGCATCGCCACAATTATCGGGTGATACTGCCACTGAACTTACCTTAGTCGCTACGTGCTTATTAAAAACATAGCAGCAGTTGCCCAGCTTCTGTAGTTAATGACGCACTGTGCAGCAGTATTTTTTTTAGTGAGTGCTCATGTATGACAATGTTGTCGGTGTGCTTCAAATGGTCAATTTTTCAGTTCTTGTTAGCTTTGGTGTCAAGGAATGACGTACCAGTGAAGAATGAGTTACTATGAGGCAGATTTATTGTATGCACGTCTCTTGAAAGTATCCATTGATGGCCAGAGGGCATTCACTTGAGGCACACAAAGTGCCACTTGTCCACTGTTACAGGGGGAAAAAAAATATAATAAAACCGTTATTTCAGAGAGAGAATATAGTACATGTCTCAAGTTAAATTACTGTCAATGTTAACAGTGAAAGACACACGCAAGTACGGGCGGCTCTACAAAATATAGCACAAGTACTAACAAGAACCTATGTTGTTGTTATGGCACACAAATTGAGATTAGTACAATATTGTTTAAATACCAGGCAACAAGCCACAATGACAGCATGAAATTGCAGAGGCTTCAAGGCCCAGATGTCACCAACGGTACCTTACAGCTGCACCATTCTTCTATATGCAGTTAAATCCTGCTACAACAAAGAATTTTATTCCCACTTGGTAACCCTAACCTACAGAGGTCGACATGGAAAAAGCCCAAAGGCAACAAATTTTATAGCACCTGCGTTGCACAGACACTTTCCACTACCATCGAACACTACATTCAAGAGTTCCAACAGCCATTCAACTGACCAAATCCTAGTAGCTCTTAATAGCTTATATTTCGAGTTCAGTCATGCTCTTTTCACCCCCGATCACACTTAATCCCAATGAGTGTTGAGAGAAAAAAAGAAATCTTGAGCCTGCTTGTATTATTTTATTTTGGTAACAAGCAATGTCCACACAGCCTTTTATCGGCATAGACCGCTTATGGCACAAGAAGCTGGAATCACGAATATCCGCACTATAACCAAAATAACAGTTGTCAAGGTCTGCACATGTGCAAAACATGTAGACCCAGCAGCCGTGCTTATCTGAGAATTGAAGCATGCGACTGGGAGTTTTTTATCCGTTGAAATTTATGAACGTTGAAAGCTCCCCGTGGTCTTTGCATGAAGCAGACGAAGTAATATTTTTTTTTAAATCAACACAGGAAAGTAATTCAGTGACTAATTTTTCAGACCTGTTCGATTATTTCAAATTCCCCACGGCACTGCGACAAACTCCACATAACTAATGTAAAACGGCAACCGAAATTTCAGATGCAGTACGGTGTCTTGTCTGATTGTATCGACAACAGAGCGACCGTGGACCAAGTTGCCGCCATTAAAGTGTTGCCCGTGCCCTCGCTTTTGTTATCAAGGCGGTTTCTCCACTTCCAAGTGCCGTACAGTCACTGCAATGCGTTTCATTGAGTCAGCACCAAACTGCAAATTTGGTCGCCAATGAGGCGCACTGGCTAGGCCAAGCCAGCGAGAGCATTGGGGACCAGCATGCTGTCGCAAGAAGCTCGCCCTTGATATGTTCGTACCCATAGACGATTACATAGGAATTAGGCATGCAATCACGCACACGGGCTGAACTGACAACAGCACGTACGAAGCAGAGTTTGATTACTCGGGCGATCAGCCGCAGAAACTATGTGAATGCCTGCCAAGTTTGTATATGCACATAGTGGTAGGAACGGCAAAGCTCGCAAGCACACATAAAACCTAAAAGCTCCTAACTAACTCTCTGGAACACTGCTAAGGTCGCAGGCGCAATATCTGCACTTCACAACGACGCGTATCATGACGGGCGCATAAAAACTTAGCCGCGCTTGGTGCGGAGTGCACTGCTGGCCAAGCAAACATTTCTCCATCGCATAGGCAGACATTGTGCTGCTGCCATTCTTTTTTTTTACTTCATTCCTTGTTCATTCGTTCTGCGTCTCATCCATCTCCTCCTCGGCATCGCTCTCGTTGATCTCCCCTCCCATCGGCCGGGGCATGGCATTGGGAAGCATGCTCGCAGCTTGTCTGTGGGATTTTCCTGCGGGAGCTGCATTATAACCGGTATTTCATCTCGCGCCACTGCACTGTAAGCGGTATTCATATATATGAAGTTCCATGGGAGGGTAAACGGGAATCAGAAAAGGCCACGTTATAGCCGGTTCTGCACTATACATGGTTACATTATAAGTGGTCTAAGCTATATATAAGTTTGCTTTTCCATATGTTCTTTTTTTCTCAAATCAATTTGTGACGCAGCATAACTGGAGGTGACTATCCTGCCTTGAGTGTGATCGCCGATCTCGGTTGAAGTCAACTGCCATTTAACACCTTTCAACTGTGATTGAGCCCAACTGCTGCTAGGTCAACGGCTGTTGAAAGGGCCCATGTAGCACAAGTAACTATTACTTTTCCATTCTGCTTAGCAAAGTTTGTGCAAAGTAAAGCGAAATTTTCCTATTATATGTTCATTGAATAATAACCCAATGCTCCAGCTTTAGAGACATTAAGCCAAACATGAAAACCACCTCGGGAAAGTTATCGCAAGCTGGCAATCTGACCTCGGTGCTGGATGTGGTACATCCGAGGATCCATAATGTAACAAGGAGGCAGAGCATTGAGTGTTCACATCACCTTGCTAGACCTAAAATGGGTGCCATTGCAGTGCAGAAACATGCAGTTCCAGTTATAGTGTTGTATAACTGTTGGTATCCAAGCATGTTTACTTGTCTTTTAGAGCCAGGTATCAAAGTGCTATCGGACCATGTGGCCGTGCTGTAGGCACGCTAACGCTTGAGAGAACTGCAGAGCAACACTGCTCATACCTCCACTGCAGTTCTCAGTTCTTAATGACTGTGCTAGCACACTTTGCTGTCATTACATGAATTTGTGGTCTGAAGCTGCCCCAGCGCACCATAATGTTTGCTAATTTCCATGTATATGTCAGCATTGAAAAAGACAAGATAATGTCCACGGTGACGAAGTGCTTTGAAGACAATGCACAGTTATTGCACACACTCCTGAAAGGAGGATAGTCACGCATTTGTTTTCGATGCGCTACAAATGCTCTATTCACCAAGTGCAGTCGTAGACTACACATAGACAACACGAGCGAAAAATCTTGAGCTAGGCTAAATCTCAGCATGTGCAATGGAATTACATTTCTAATTGATGTGAATAAGCCGAGCAGCTACCATCACTCAAGTGTGTTTAGCTTGAAACCAAGCAAACTGAACGACCCAGATAAGGTTAGTTAGTTGGCTCTTGCAAACAAAATACGACTTTCACTTTTTGTGGTTGATTTAGCATAGAAGATTGTGGCTCTTCACAAAAGTATTCTTTGTTTAGAAGCACAGTGACTATGCAAGGTGTGTGAAGCATTCGATCTATGCCGCTCATTCTTGATGTGTTCGACATACTAAGCCCATCAGCACAGATGGAGGGGATGTCGCTGAGCAATGCAATATAGGGTGTCTCGACTAACATTAGCCAAGATTTTAAAATATGCTGGAGCACTCTACGAGCACCCAACCAAATGCATATTGTTGGCTATTGTATGGAGTTTTTTTTTTTGTGTATTCTACTTAATTGCATAATTAGCCGAGATCGATGAACTAATTTCACACGCGTTGACTTAAGTGCAAAACTTCCTGTAAGAAAGTCGCAAAGTGTATTTATTGATGTGATTGGTCCAAGCCACTTCAGAGCACCTGTTGAAGCAGCTAAAACCTAACTTTGGAGCCATTACCAGGCAGACATTGTCACGCACACATATTTAGTTTAACTAAAGCAGTATTGCCATAGTCTCCAACAAGAATTGACATATACACACGTACATTCATATGCTAGTCCAAGATATCCCAGAGGATTAAATTCACTTATCACTCTTCATTTTCCTGTGGAAAGCCTCAAGCTTTTTTAATCTTGTAGCCACAGGTGTCCTAACATACAAACAATTTCCCAATATAACTTATATTAACCATCTTTTGAACTTTCCTGCTGCCACACAGGCCGCCCGTCTCCCCTTTCTGATTGAACTACTGCCGTCACGTGACGGTGCACGCTTTCAGAAGTCTCTCCGGTGCCATTTTTGATGCATGTGAATAAATCTGTGCCATAGTGTACATGGTATGTGGTTTATACGGTTTACGGTAGCTTCCGTAGTGAGTGCGTCGTTAAGAACAGCGCATGTCCTTGATGCCGTTCCTAATTTTTTCTCATGAGTTGCTGTGCGTACGCTTACCGTAATCGCTTCAGTGAAGAAAAAAAGCTTTTGAAGCGCTGTCATCTGGCAAGCATGATGTCGCCCAAAGATATGGATGCATTGGATCGGTCGTGCAAACTTCCATGGGCCGCCGTCCATGCACCTAGCTTTGTGAGGTAAGTACCAAGTTTGTAAGTAATCCAGTGTATCTGAGGTATTTGTTCCTGAGCTCTCACACCACGCGATGTCACCACAGATGTGCGCTCCTTCGTTGTGCACCACGTCGACTCAGTTTTCCTTCCTTGAGCAGTAGTGCACCCTTTCTTTAATGCATAAGCAAACTTAGATGTGGGGGTTGGCCAACTTGAAATTTGGGTGTGGGCCGACATGAAATTTGGAGAAGGGCCAGCTTGAAATTTAAGGGTGGCCCAATTAAAATTTGGGGGCACGGTTACGCATATTTTGACAACTCCAGTGGAGGTTTTGCACGTTTTTCATATAAGAAAAAAAGAGACCAAAAAACTAAAATTTGGGCTTTTTAAGCTTGTGTTTGACCAATTAAGCTGTTAGAATACTCAAGAAACAAATCGGATTTGCTTGCAATAATACTTTAGCAAAAAAAAAAAAAAGTTTTAGCTTTGAAACTTCTGTGGGAAATGCTGCTCATTCAATCAAGATTTCCGATATCCTATCGTTTTAGGGGCTTACGATGTTTAATTCATGCAGGATGTTTTTGGTCTTTTGCTTAGTAGTTAGGATCATTTTCGTATCACCAATTTGAGCCTTTGATTATGCGCGATATCAGCAAAAAGCTGAAACCAGACGCTGTACCCAACACGCTCTAAGGTTAGCAGCCAGAGCGCACAGTCGGTGACAACATAATAAATTTTACTATTTATTGTAAGGCTCTAGGCGAAGCCATCATGCCCAAATGGCTGATGTGACTTCAGTCACCGCTTCCGTTCACCTGAACGATGTAGCTTTTAACTGAGCAGTTACAGGCGGTACTCAAAATGGATTTGTAGTTCTGATGAACTCTTTGAGGCAGCCATGCTTCACAGCTACAACAGTTGCAGCAAACAACAACAGTTTCATTTTGACTCTGTGCAAAGCTGGTGAGGATGAAGAGCACAGTCTATATCGTGATGGATGGACGATCTGTTGGTGACCAGTTCACTGGCGAGAAAATAATCGGGATTTGTGCGCAGTAGTGAAAGTGTGTCAGAAGCCCTGTGTGTGCACTGCGGAGGAAGTCACGAAGCCTTCGCCACTGTGAGAGCTAATCAGTTGCCAGATGATGAGAATTGCAGCTTCCACACTGCGTTTGTGCAAAATAGAAAAAGATTTGCCAATTCATTCAGCAAATAAAAGCGTGTTGACGAAGTAAGCATTTGTTTATTGTATTCTTGATACTCTCGATAATTCGACGTTCAGTTAATTCGGACATTTTTTACAGTCCCGTGAAATCCGAATTAACGAGGTTTCACTGTGCGTTTTTCAGGTAGGCTTTCCTCTATGTTTTAGTTGTGGTGTCCGAGACAAGCAAGCTGAAGCAGATGCTATGTTACTGGGATTGTGCTGTGTAAATTTGCAAGGCCTTGTTTTTACTGTCGGAAAGAACCCTTCCGATTATGGTCACACTTTCAGCACAAGCTAGGTGTAGCAGCTGCGTAAGGAAGACTACCTCCTGTGCTTACCAGTCACTTGATGGAGTCCTTAGGCTCATTGTTGCTTGCGATTCTTAAGAGGGCCCTGAACCACTTATCTTCAAAACCTAAATTAAGCCTTGGGACGAGTATTGGGCGTCCTTGGAATTTAATACTGAAATAAGTTTTGAAAATGACCAAGTAAGAGCATAGATACTAAAAGCACAGCACCTTTTCATTCCTCCTCAACATGCTCCGTTACGAAGAAGCGAGGCGGCACAGGTTACGGAGTCGCACCTAAGGCGTTACGTCAGCTGGCTTCAATGTTGCGTTTATTCTTTCCGTGTAAAATGATGGGCGATGTTGGCAGCACATACTTTTGATGACTGTTACTATAGTAATGCTGGTGATTACTTTGCTGTGCTACAGTGTACTGATAAGTTGCACACGGCTGCTTTTCTCTTATCAAGTGGCACGAGGAGCACATTTCCTTTTGCACTTATATCTATGGCAATCGCACAATTTCTGGGGCTTGAAAGAAACATTGTCCTCACTCATGCGAGTGCAATGGATGCCACACTCCAAACTCGCGCTGAGGGGATTTCCAACGTAACGAGCTTTGACCATGAGGTGATGCACCATGAAAGTATGCAACTCGGGAAGCCGACAACCAGCCGTACCTGTTCTAGTAAAGTGTGGGCGCTTGGGCAAGTGCGCGTTGCCACGTGCCTGAGCCATGTCACCGACAGCTACCAATCAGAACACGCAGTTCTTGACATATGCCAAGAGCGAGCGGGCTCATGGTGGCACCCTACAGCAGGCACGGCATCTACGTTCGGCGGCAGGTGCAACTACGCGCAGCTGTAGTAGTCGCACTAATCGTAGTGTGCTTGCTATGGTCATGGCAGGGCTAGCACGCACGCTTATGCTCATATACTTCAGTCTGGTCATGCTATGTGGTGCAAATCAGCTTTGTCCTGCAGGGATAGTAGACAAATCCAAATTGTGCATTTTTGAAGCTTTATTAACTGCGCAATATGAAGCGATGTCTGCCAATGTGTCTAGCCAGGAGTGTGGCCTGGAGCAATGCTGGCCAGGAGTGAATGTGTGCTGGCTTGCAGCTCTTCTAAGGTGCAGCAGGCGTAGTGTATGCGTGGTCTGGGCTTAAATTTTGCGTGATTTGAGTCGAGTTGAGTGTTGAAAACTAATCTAAATTAACAAAACCCGATGGCTATGACAGCCCTCCCATAAGCAGCGCAGCCAAAGTCTCATTCCTACGTGGTTGAGCACACAATAGCTGGCTTCTTCCGTAAGTACACAATTTCGCTTCAGCCTGTTTAGTCAACTGCGTCAATAAATATGCACAGTAACAGTAGCAAGACGCACAATGATCCCAATAGCCTTCTTGATTGATGTCAGCTATTGCCCAATATCAGCTGTCTATGGGAATCTGCTAAATGATGAAATATAGCAGACGATGGCAGCTTCGAAAAGGTGAGGAGAAAGCCTTTGTTTCAAAAGAGGGTGTTTTGTGAAAAAGGTGCTCCGCTTACACGACTGCGAAATTTGGCCGAGATGTTTACAGCAGTGGCATGCTATCCAAGCCCCAAGGGTTGGTTGGACCCCTTTGAATGCAAGGCTAAATGATTGTTTGGATATTTGTCCAAAACCTATGCAGTTCGTGGTAATGGATCGCTCTAAATTAATTTTGACAAGCTCTTTAGCATGCACTTAAGTACACAAGTGTTTTTTCAGGCACTATCCACTGTGGTGGATGGAACTGTACTAGTACATATACAGTTGCGAGCATCACTTTGAATAAATATTGTCGCATGCTTGCTATATTTGAGCAAACCCTTGCAATTCTTTAATAATGTATGAGCATCGACCGCATGGCATGTCAGTGGTGAGGAGCAACAGTATGTGCGGACAAGCAAGCATATTTTCTAGTTCTAATGCTATATGCTGTGCTGCTTGCTTCAAGAGTGCCCCTCACCACTACAAGGCTGCTGAGACGCTTTGCGGTTAACACGCGCACACTGTTATTAAAAAAAATTGCAAGTGTGTACATACATCCTACTACTCACTCATAATGCAATTAAACTGAATGGAAGTTAAAGAACTTCCACCTTGCAAAACCTGTAACTGTACCAAGTATTCTTTTTTTCTTCTCTATTACAACAATGTTTAAAAGACTACTCTTTCTACGCTTAGATAAGGGATCTCACAGTATGGTTTGCTTTTTTTAATGAGCAATTCACACTTTCCATAATGTGTATTCACAGCATGCACAAGACACCAAATTGATACAGTAAAAGGAATAATTCAGACTCTCCATAGACTTTTTAGGCACTGTTTTAAGCCACTTGATTTGACCCATGAACTACCGGCTAACAACAAATTGGAATTTTTAGATTTAATGTTAATTTTCGCAGAAACCCACGTAAGCTAGTATTACCACCCTAGGGCTAACAAACCACTCCTTTCATATTCATCCTGCCACTCAAAGCTTGTTAAACGGGCAATTGTGAACATGTGCTTCACCAACGCCATGAAAAAATGATGTCCTGTCATGATACCCGTCAGCCTGAGCGAGCAAGCCAGTCAGCTTTCTGCTGCTGGTTATCCCAAAGATGTGCTTGTTTCCGTGGTGGAAGGCTTGGTGAAGAAGTGCAAGGAGAGCGGCTGCGAACAATCCACCAAAAGGAAAAAGACAGCGGTGTTTCCGTACACGCACGGTGTCTTCCATAAGCTGAAGGGGGTTGCCAATAAGGCGAGTGTGAAGATGACATTCTCTGCCCAAGACAAGCTATCAAAGGTGTGTAAGTTGACGGACCCTTTTCCTAAACGATCAAGGGGATGTAAAGTGAAGCATAGACATAAGTTTGTGGAGTGCTCGCAAGGGGTGGTTTACCATATTCCGTTAACTTGTGGTCGGGTAAACTGGCAGATGCCTCAGTGAAAACCTTGCAGAACACAAGTGAAATGTGGCAAAACCAAGGAACGGGACCCTTTCTGAACATTGCCATGATTGTCCCAGCAAAACGTGCAAGCCAATGTTCTGCGCATGCACAGTGGAGGCCACAAGCAAAGGTCGCTGCATGTATAGAGTGCGATTTGCCTTTTGTATTTTTGTATTTTTTGTATCTTTCTATACCTGCTTCGCTATATATCTGCCTCTGTGTTTCAATAAACGTCAGTTGAAAGTTAGTGCTGTCTTTTGTCTCTGTCACGTCCCTGTCTTTTTGAACTGCGCTAAAGGCTTTGTCATTATGAGTCCAAGCAGGTGGTGGCTATGGCCGCCAGCAGATCTGCATGTGAGAGTGCTGGTTAGAGGCAGCAAGGTTATCAAAACCGCGGTGGTAGTGGCGTTGAATAAAGGCTGTTTCATGCGTGCTCTGCCAGCAGAGGTAAACAACTGGCGACTGAAAGTGCATGTCGCGATTATTATAATTATTGCGAAGAGTGACAACAACGCTAAGAAAATATTGCAGCTTGTTAGCGTTGGTGATTCATTCCGAAGCACCATCAGCTTTAGCTTTGAAGTGAACCGGAGGAGGCCTAGCGACGATATTGGCACTGCCGAATGATCGGTGGTGAGGCTGCCGTCGGTGCCCAAGTGACCACTCCTCGGTCGCTGATTGGCCACTTCGCCGTACGGCTGCCGCACAAATGGGCCCCAGTCCCATTCTCTCTACGGCAAGGAAATCTCGCCGTTCGTGAGCAAAACCGTCATCGCACGGCGGCCCACGAACGGCAAATGGCGAGTTGCCGTGCCTGTAACGTGGACAGGCCTTTACATGTCGAGATATGCCAAGTGAACGAGAGACTGCCCCGAGGTGCCAAACTATGCGACTCGCAGACGCTACAGCGCTGTGCATGTCTCGGTTAGCCAGGGGCCAGGGTTAGCTGGGTTACAGTGTTCTAGAAGCCTGTAGCATAGAGAAAGGATTTCTATATGCCTGTAGCGCAGTCATAGTGGAGGCTATGCTCGGTTCCTCGATTCAGCAGGCTCTGCAATCAGCATTTTATCGCTACTCATCACATTTTTGTGCTAGTGTGCTATGACGTCAATACTTTCATTCCTCCATTGTCACGTCATAGCAGCCGCGCTAGCGATGGGTCTTGACCACGAGAAGGAGCTTTTAATGACTTTTTGGAGCTGAATTAAAATTATTTTCAAATGTTTGCAGCGTCCAATACCTCATTGTGGGTGTCTTCGCATACAGAAGCAGCCTACAACAGGCTTTTTATAGCCTCAAAATTTGGTGTCTCAACCCCTTTAATAATGAATACATACCAACTCGTCCAGTTTTCCGTTTTTATGCCGGGCTCATAAGCCCGCTTGTGTCCTGGAATATCTGCGTGGCTATCTATCCTGTAATTTAATTTTTGGCCATGTGCTTGTAAGTTGCATGTCAATCTCCTGATTTTCCTGACAATCTCGTGTGATGTGCAGGCCCAGACAGTTTCTGGTGAATCCATGCAGGCGTACAGGGTGTTGTGGTCTGCAAATTTGCACTACAAGTGCTGCTTTGATTGCTTTCAGTTCAGCTTTTCTAGGTGTAGGATGACCTGGAATGGTACTCACTTGTATGGGGTTTAATTTTATGTAGTGTCATACTACTGTCACACTGCTATTGACACATCAGTATACTATTGTGCCTGATGTTTGCTTGCATCTTCATGATTAGCAACCTCCTCTGTGTGTTTGGCAGTTGCATATAGTCTCCTGGCCTAATTATTTGCCTCCATATTGCATGGAATGGGGCCTGTTGTGTTTCAAGTTCAGGAGCTCCTGAGGTTGTTTCTGAAGGGAAGGGTAGTCTTTGCATCTCATTTGCTAGCTGGCATGGTATCTTGGGACCGGGTTCCGAGCTCTTGCTGCAACGAATTTGTGCTGCAGGCTGCAACTCTACTCTGTCTAAGTGCTTGTTCGTTTGCTCTTTCTCATAGAGGTCTCCAAGCATGGTATAAAGTTGGAAAGACCTGTTATTACCCTATGTCTGTATTCGATGAGTTGTCTTTTGCGTCCAGGCATGGCATAATTGTTTCAACCACGTGCTGGCTCTGCCGTCATGGTCTTACACTAGCTGAGGATTTGTGGCTGTTGACTTGCAGATATATTTGTCCAGCTATGTGGAGCACAATGTGCAATCTGGGGTAGTTCTTCATTCGTCTTTTTTCCGACGTCGACTTATCAGAAAGCGAGAGGCCAGACTGGCCAAGAAAGTCTGCAGTGTTGTCGAGAGTTTGTTGCATCATTCTTGATTTCTGTATAAGATAGCTTTCCCATATGCTGTAGCACACCATAGGCTGTAGTACTTCTTGTAGTATGCCTGTGTTGTTGAAGTGGGTGGGCCAAATGTACCTCGAACTCTCACCTGGAATTTTCTGTCTTTCAAAAAGTTACTGTTTAACTTAAAGGGCCCCTCACCAGGCCCCATAGCAAATTTTGGTTAGACGCTGGAAGTTGTTATGTGTCCTCTAGGGAGCGTTCTGCCGCAAAACTTTTTCAAATCGGCTCATTAATAATCGAGATAGAAATATTTCAGTGCCGCGAACCCATAATTTCAGCAGGTGGGCTCCACTGCCAAGCAAGATGCTCTCTCCACTCGCCCGGTCTAGCCTCCACAAGCGAAATTCCTTCCCTGCGTTCTTCCATACCGGACCTCGAGGGTCATGCGACGCATATGTCACAGGCCCTGCCCCGCCTTCATTTTTTTTTTGGGCGCTACACGCTTCCGCTGTAGGAGTCACGTGCGAGCCGTCTCGTTCATGCAGCACACGATTTTGCGTGCTGTGCACAAGAAAACTGACTAGCAGTATAATTCAATGCTACACGAATACTGCGAGGCAGAACAAGCGGATCGCAGGGCATGATCACACGCTGGAACATGGTAGAAAATGGGACAGTTTCGGTACCTGCGCACGTGACCACACGACCATGGTAACAAGCAGATGAAGCGGAAGTACATCTCTCTTGCTTCAGTGCGAAGTAAAACAAAAAACATGCAGGCATTCTGTTTGCGTGTTTTATTATTTCTCTAAACTTCAATTCGTCAATTCAAATAACAGATGTCTTGAATAATTCTCAAACTGTCATGTCACCACAAGCGACGTCACACTGCGGACACTAGTATGTAGGCGCAGGCACACGAATACGTCGTCCTCTGGCTTGAAGCGCGCCGGCGGAGAGGAGAAGGAAAAACAGCGTTCGGTTTGAAATTTCAGATCTTTCCGCAGTGCATAGCAATGTAATACTTTGCAGACACGATTCTTATTGTGCAATGTATGCTCTGCACTTGTCACCTCAAACTGGCCAGACCTGGTGAGGGGCCCTTTAAGTGTTCTACCAGAAATTTTCTTGCTCATCGTTGCTCTTATTAGAGTAGCATGAGGTACTGCTGTTAAAAGCCTCTTCACTCCCTTCATTCTTTTGTTAAGGTATTACACAATGCCCTGCAATAAAGTTTCTTCTGCTTATGGCTCACTCATCTGCCAGAAGGGACAACTCTTGAAAAATGTTTTCTTTGTGCTGTGTGTACAATGTAGTATGAGCATTTACGTCTTGACATTTATACATCTGTAGAACCAAATTCCTGACAGAGTACTTGCTCATGCTTATTTGATCATGCTTATTGAGATCATGCTTATTTGTGCAGTGCTACTGAACAATACATATTGGTGCAATGAATGTTTCACAATTGTTCCCTTTGCTTTCGATTGTTGTTAGATTTTGCATAAGCATGCCCCCCCCCCCCTCTTACGCAATAGTATTTGGAAGTTTAATGGTTGAATAAAGATGATGAACTAAATCTAAGTGGAAGAGCTTTTTTTTACCTATGACTCCCATCAAAATGCGACTGCCATGGCTGGCAATTCAACCCCTCACCTTGTGTTAGCAGCAGACTGCTATAGCCACAGTGGCAGATGAATAAATTGAAAAACAATTTTGTTGTCTACAGATTTTTTTTCCCTTGCCTGTATGTAGGTACAACTTGGAATAAGTTTGTCACTGCAAAAAAGCAGTTTGTGGTCCTTCATTGAATAAACCACACATTGTGTAGAGTTGAAATGCAAAAATTTCTTTGAAAATCCCACGGTGATACGTTCTTGCAAGTAGCATGGTATTTCATTACTTATAAAGGTAGTAATCACAGTGGATATCATTATATGGGTTTACACACTGATGTATGTTATAACAAACTTATTAGAAACTGTTATTAGAAACATATAAGGCATGAATGTTTCTGCACACTTGATCAGCTGTGAACTTGCAAGAACTGCTTGTACTTACAAATTCAAAGTTTTACAGGAAGAAATGCAACTGGCTGACTTCAGTGCACAGTTTTGATTTACTTTTCTTTAACGTGTCGTTTTCTACTGTTTCATCTCCACAAAAACAGGCTGTTTGCCTGCTGTTCGCATTGCTGCATGAGTTTTACATGACAATGCAGGAGGGCACATTGTCACTGTGCCACTATAGCAAGTGATAATTTACTTAATTTACTAGCTGTAGAGTTAATTACCATTCAAAACACACTGTGGTTGCTCAGTGGCTATGGTGCTAGGCTGCTGAGCACAAGGTCGCGGGATCGAATCCCGGCCATGGCGGCCGCATTTCGATGGGAGGCGAAATGCGAAAACACCCGTGTATTTAGATTTAGGTGCACGTTAAAGGGACACTAAAGTGAAAAATGATTTCTTCTGCATCAGTAAATTACCGTTCTACAACACCAAAAACACCACTCTTACAATGATAAGACGTTTGGTAAGCCAGAAAAAGCACAAGAACGAAATACGTGTGGCGACGTCTACTTGAGTTCCCGCACCTGGGGGCTGTGACGTCTTGCATTTTGATGGCATCTTCTAGGGCCTACTAATTGTATATAGCGGTACAGATTGACTACATTGTGTTCTAAAGAAACCAAATAATAAACATGACAATTTTCGGGAACCTATACTCAGCCAATGCGGCCCAAATGCGAAAACATACTTTGGAATCCCTGACGTCACGCTGACGTACCGGAGCTGGGGTTTCGGTGCGAAATTCAAATAATTATACTTGGACCTTGATTTTCTCATCTAATAATCAAACTATTTTTTTGAAATGACTGCCGGCAGGGTTCTCAAACAACGCTTCATTAGTCTAAACTGATTTATTGTTTCGCTTTAGTGTCCCTTTAAAGAACCCCAGGTGGTCGAAATTTCCGGAGTCCTCCACTACGGCGTGCCTCATAATTGGAAAGTGGTTTTGGCACGTAAAACCCCATAATTTAAATTACCATTCAAAGCAAATGTCAATACAGGTGCAGTAAGGATACAAAGTCCGGAACATATTCAATTTTTATTGGTTTCTGTGCAAAAAAGAAATCTCCAGAGAAGAAGAGGTGCAACTCAACGTGCAGTAATATTCGAAAACAAATTAACAACGCTGTTTATTCAATCCACGGAGTTAATGCTATCGTAGAAAATTCATAATGATAGCCTACACGTTCGCTCTGTCAAATTTAATAAGTAAGTGAGGTAAGATAACCTTTCCAGATGCATTGGAAAATTCACACTTGAAAACCGACAAGAAAACGCAACTGAATGATACTGCGTTCCACACAATGTTGAAACTTCAGGTACTTTGCCGTCTTGTCATTTGCCCTTACCAAGGTTGAAATTATTTAAGCTGCTCCGTACGCACGATTTTTGTATGCTATTGAACAAAAGAAAATTATGAAGACTCCAAAAGGCCATGTCGTCTCGTGGCAGCTCATAAAGGTGTATAAAGCAAACGTGAAAATGCATTTCATTTGCTGCGTAGCGTTTCAACAAATGCATAGAAATGGGAGAATGGAATCTGCTGTACAAGCATTTTATTCTCTCTTCGCGTATGTACCGAATTCAGTAATCCACGTCTCCGCACATTGCAATTGTTGAGCGAGACGCCATTTCCCAAAACAAACTGGTGAACTAGCTCTCTGCGGAATTTCGACGAAAAATCGCAGCGATCGCTGCGACGGTGCGGCTATGCGACTAACCAGTTAGTTGCAGCCGAAAATCGGGGGGTTGGCACTGCGACTGCGATTTTCGTCGCAAACGATAAAAATCACATCATGCGAAACAGGCTTAATGCCATTTCGGACCTGCAGACAGCAAAAAGTCTGGAAAATCGGACAGCGAAGGGTTCTTGCGTCCGCAATTTCAGACGTTTTTATACATTGACTCTATGGGGTACGTGGTGGTGCCACGAAGCTGTACAAGTATTGGGCGTCCGGAAAGTGGGTCGTCGACTGTACACTGGCAACTTCCCCAGCCGACGACACGGCACCAAAGACGATTCATTACAATCCCTCTCTGTTGCTCGAGCCAGTATTACCACGACTGTCGTTCCCTTTCAATAAATTTACAGCTAATTTTCCCTGATAGAAGCACAAATTCTCTGAGAATTCCAGGTTTTCCCGCTTCATAGTTGAAATATGAGACACCCTTATATAACCTGTTTTTTTTGGGAAATCAGACTTGAGAATAATTTCATTTTGTTTACACCCCTAGAAAAGAACTGAAGGACACAGCTACATTCTTCTTTAAATAAACAAATTCTAGGGTTTTACATGGCAAAACAATGATACATGATTATGAGGCACCCGCGGCAAGTTTTCACCACCTAAGGTTCTTTAACATGCACCTAAATATAAGTATGCAAGTTCTTTCCCCATTTCGCCCCCATCGACTTCCATGGCCTAGATTGAACCCATTAGCTCTGGTTTATATATAAGCCCAACACTATAGCCACTAATTAAGCTACCTTGTGAGCTTTTTTTTTAAAGCATGGACTGAAAAGAAATGAGCACGGCTTACAGGCCAAAGATTAGTTACATAATAGTTCAATAAGAGTGTTTTCGGCACCTGAGGTCCGACCTAATAAAAGACCCCGTACAAATTACTCCGCATTCTGTTATGCGAGGAAGATGCAAACATGAATAGAATTTTGCGCTGAATCTTCTTTTTTTTCTGTAAGTATATACTTCACATAAATATGAGAACAGGGGAATGCTGGATGGGGCAGATATGTTTTATTTGTTAAAAAGGCAAGCAACAAGCATAGTTTAATTTTTTTTCTGCCTTTCACAAAACCTACTGATAGAAAACTATATGGGCAAGTAGAAGCAGTAAACGTTTATTGCCTGAAGAGGATTGAATTATGTGTGGGCAGGGCCCTCAGTCCAGGGCTCCACTGGCCTTAGCGGCTCACCAGGCAAGAATACATATGTGAGACGCGCTGCTTGAAGAACAAGCGAAATATTTGTTCTCCAAGGCAACTACAACAATAGCTGAATTAAAGATGGCAGTGTGGCCGCAATGCACACACAATCACCACGTGGCATTAAAAAAAAGAAAGGCATTTATTGTCAAAGGTACATTATTCTTAAGACAAATAGATGTCACATGTAATTGGGAACACCATTTGAGCAGTCTGATCAGAAATAGCAGCACACGAAGCAGTACGAACGACCCCGCCAAGCAGAATTGCGAGAAGTTTCCAATGGCACGACCTTGATGCTGCCCATTCCTCTTTGATCGCAGCGCTGCCACAGTATTTTTCACCGTGGAGTGCCTCATTGCAAAGCACGAGTTGCTCCAGCCGTTCGTCCCACTGAATCTAATTGTACGTCCGTTAGAGAAAAATGTGCGAATGACGATCCGGATGACTCCGACGGGCCTCCGCCTCCTTCGATGATGATGATGATAGGATGCTGTTGGCTTTGATTTCAGTTTTGCTGCGAAGCATCAACGGAAGGAGGGTTTCGCTCTCATGCATGCTTTGGCATAGGCTTGGCACAATTTTCCACTAAAATGCCGTTTTGGCACATGATGGTGCAAAGGTCCACACTCAGCGCAGTTAAAGAAAAATTTAATTATGGAGTTTTATGTGTCAAAACCACTTTCTCATTATGAGGCACGCCGTAGTGGAGGGCTCCGGAAATTTTGACCACCTGGGGTTCTTCAACGTGCACCTAACTCTAAGTACACGAGTGTTTTCGCATTTTGCCCCTAACGAAATGCGGTCGCTATGGCCAAGATTCAATCCCGCGATCTCCTGCTTAGCAGCCCAACACCATAGCCACTAAGCAGCTATGGCAGGTGACTCTCGGTGCAGTTTGATGCAATTGGCGTGGCTGTTCCACCACTGATTGATTTAGAGCCAGTTGTACACCTGCTTTAATCAAGTTAATTACCATATATTGGCAATTGTAAATCGATGTGTCTTTCATAAAATGACCTTCAAATGTTCGGGGGTCAACCTATAATCAGAGTCGACTTATACGCGGAATCATAAAGTCAACTTATCTGTGGGGTTGAAAGTAGTTTCGATTGTGCTGCGGGTGGTATCACACGCCGTGCACGCATAATTTCGCAATAGATATCAGACACGGTGCGAAAGTGGGCTGTTTAAAAAAGCAGGATATATCTTATGATGCACCTTAAACTTTTGTTTTCATACGAGAGAAACGCTTTGTCGACAACCGGTGGGCATCCCACAGAAAAGCTGGCAGCGCCATCGGGGCTGGCAACACTTCGTGGGGCACTAAACCATGTGACCCGTCACGTGCACCAATGCTGCATGCGCCCACAAGTGTCTTCGCGTGTTTTTGCATTCTTTCCATGCCTTTTCGCCATTTCTGCATTTTGCTTCGCTTCCAAACAGTGGTGTGTGTGATTTACGCCACTGCCCAACAGACGCCAAGATGCCGCTGCCACGCCGGCAACAGTACAGCGCTGCTTCAAGCAGCAAGTGATCCTCTACACAGAGTAGGAAAACAATGTTGCAGCAGGGCGCAAGTTCGATGTGTCGGAAAAGTATATGAGGAAACAGAGAAAACAAAGAAGCAAGATCTTTTCATGTACTGCTACAGGCCGTTCCTTTTGCGTTCGCGGACGAAGTTGGAACAATACCCTGCACTTGAGGAGGCGGTTCAAGATTGGGTTCATGACCAGAGAAGCAAAAGCCTGAGTGTTTGCTACGCTGATATTGGAGCAAAAGCACATACTGTTGTGGATATGTACACCCCGCGTTCAAAGTAAGGACTGACTGACTGACTGACCCATGTTCAACTGCTGTTCACATGGAACCCTTCTCCACTTCAGTCTTCAAGGTTCTCACTTGAGTATTTGCTACTACCACCAAGATCTGCACCAGCGGCGGCTCCAGGCGGGCTCACGCCCGACACCTTCAACGCCCACCGCCGCGGCCCTCCTACTCGTCGTGGCTTAGCACCCCCACATTTCGTGCTTTTCTGCTGGCGACGGCTGGGGATAGGCGCGACACTAGAGCGCCATCCATTTTCGGGGCTAGTTGCTTCGGCAGGTGAGTTGTTACACACTCCTTAGCAGATTCGGACTTCCATGGCCACCGTTCAAAGTTCAAAGTGTCCAAGAAATGCGTCATGAACTTCATGAAATGGAACAGCCTGAGCCTAAGATGACACACGACCATATGCTAAAGGGTGCTCGAAGCAAACAAAGAAAAACAGTGCATGTTTCTGCACTACGTGAGTGACCTGTGTGCAAAACATTCATTCCTGCTGGGTCAAATCAGCAATGCCGACCAGACTTCTGTCTGGTTCGACATGTCTAGCGAGGGGACCGTGTCCAGAAAAGGGGAGCGCCAGGTTCGCCTGCTGACAACAGGCAACACACATAACTGTTTCACTGTCCTGTTGGGCTGTATGGCCGACAGGCACAAGCTACCACCATTTCTTCTGTTCAAAAGGAAAACGATCCCAATGTAAGAAATGTCGAAAGAAGAAACATGTAGAGTTTTCTACGTGCGGCATTTCAGTACTGCCGGCACCGCTTTCGACGGCGAGCAGCAGCAGTGCCTCACACAAAGGCAATAACCACGACTGCGTCCTTTTCTCAAGCAACGTTGAGTCATAAGCGATGTCTCATGGACAAATAAATGTTTCTTTGCATGACTTGCTCTTCTGAAAAACTTATCGGTGAGCTAGGGCCGCAGACTGCAGCTGCGTTTGGAGTAAACTTTTTTTTTTTTTTTTTGCCTAGAAGGTGTTGCAAATTTGGGGATAGACTTATAATCGGCAATATATGGTAAGCGAAGCCCTGCAATGGGGCATCGTTGCAAATTGTAACAGTGTAACTCAAAAAGCTCGCCTATCAACCACCTAGCTGTAACTAGGTTTATTAAAGAAGAAAAACAAGAACATCAGGACATGGTTTTGCAGGCTTTCTTTTTATTCCAGCCTTATGTTGCGTTGTACACAGTGCCCTGTCCGTGAGTTACATGTGCCAGACAGCGAAAGTCTATTCAATGCAAGGCAGACAGATACTGCGCGGCGTCTGCTGTTTGCAAGCAAAGTGAAAGGCACTTCGATTTCTACCCATGTGCTAGCATCAGACTATCGCAGCGACTAGGTTGTCAACCATAGATGTGCTCAAATCACCCTTGTTTGTTTGGAGAGCACATCAC
Source organism: Dermacentor variabilis (assembly GCF_050947875.1). Lineage (NCBI taxonomy): Eukaryota > Metazoa > Arthropoda > Arachnida > Ixodida > Ixodidae > Dermacentor > Dermacentor variabilis. The sequence goes on from NC_134568.1 coordinate 134,646,310, forward strand.
GCCGCAGCTGCACTCTCGTAGCCTTGAACCATTCATATGCATTTTCGTGGAAGTTCACCCAACATGGCTGCGAGCAATTATCATTTGCATGTGTTGAACAAATGTGAAATTGTCACACGGATTTTGTGTACAATACAAATGTATTTCTTCTTGAAATAAAAGCATGCTGATACACTACACGCGTCCATGGCCATAGGCTTGCACAAAGCGGTTGTCCTGATCCGAGGAGATTGTAATCAAATTTGTGCTGTCCTTTAATGAAGATTCGTGCGCATTGGTGGTAGTATGTGAAGCTTTCGTGCAAGCTTGTGCGCTTTTGCATGCCGCCAGGTATTTGTACACGAGCAAACATTCCACAGTCGCTCTTGCTCTGTGACGTAAATGACGATGCAGTCCATAGCCAGGCATGCATCTCGATGCTAGTGTCGCCATTTGCGAGGCGGGGTGTTCAGGCGCCAACTTCGTAGCTGAGCTAGATGGTTGCGATGGGCAACGGTATTTTTAACAGCAGTGCGAATGGTAATTAGACTTACAACTGTGGCAAACTGCTTCCATCAAGCAGCGACAATTGCAATTAACTTGCTCACTACCGTACAGCACCTTTTCACACGCAGCGAAGGCTTTATTTGGTTTACTAGTCCTCACCATCAGCCTCATCCAATATTGTCCTCTGCTCAGCATATACTGGCCTTCAGAGACTTTTTTTAACTCCAGAGAGCTCACCCGTATGGTCTCACGACGACACAAAATAGCACTGCACTAGTGGAAGACTGAATGATGGATATTGCCATATTTTCACCGAAACACTGCAAGAACAACATATTGTCGCAGGGTCAGCGTAAATCACGCAATTTTTGTCCAAATGTAGCAGGTTTTAACTCTTGGCGCAGTTTGGCTTAGCAATCGCATCACTGTGTTCTCTGAAACATCTAATTCAGCAGCATCCAACTCCCTATTTGGTTACGTAATTATATTTTCTTTCTGTGTTCTAAGGATAGCCTGTGAAATAAACACATATGGGCAAATAAAGAAAAAAGTGGCATGCCCATTTGCACACCGCAAATGCAGTGCTCTCGAACGTGCCATGCATGAACAAACAGGGCACTTAGTGTTGTGACCCGACGCTTAAAACGTGATAGAGCAGCAATGCAGGTGTTGGCTGCACAACTTATGTGAGTAATACCTGCTTACCACGCTGCGGTTCATGATAGCGATAAACAGACTGCCCTGTCACTGCTGTCACTTTTTAAGCTGTGGCACATTCGAGAGCGTTGCAATCGGGGTGTACAAACAGTCAGGTCATGCTTTTGTATTTTTTCATGCTTTGCAGACTTTCTTCAAAACGCAGATAAAATGAGTACGTAACAAGCTGGAGCTTAAAAGCTGCTGAATTGTATGTTTCCTAGTTCGTAGAACAATCTACAAGCTTCTCACTGGAAGTTTTGATAAATTAATACTTGTAAAGCTGGTTCATTAATCTTCACTAATTATGCAATTAAGCAGGAAGCAAAAAGTTACTGACATTTCACTTTGTGAACGCGGGTGACGCGCAAGCATATGGGTGCTATAGCGCACATGATGCTATCGGCCCTCAGTGCACCTAGACATCTACACTGTCCTCATCGCAGATCGTATTCAAGACTGGGCTCGTGCGACCGTGCCATACGCAGCAGTCGCTGGAGTAGAACCTCCCCGCTTGGGAAGACGGCACACTTCCCCCCGCTTTCCTCCCTTGCACATGCGAGATTGAGCTGTCATCACCGGCTCATCATATTGCAAGCTTTCACTCACACACACAGCATACGGCGTGTGAGGACTATAATAATAATATTTGGGGTTTTACGTGCCAAAACCACTTTCTGATTATGAGGTACGCCGTAGTGGAGGACTCCGGAAATTTTGACCACCTGGGGTTCTTTAACGTGCACCTAAATCTAAGCACACGGGTGTTTTCGCATTTTGCCCCCATCGAAATGCGGCCGCCGTGGCCGGGATTCGATCCCGCGACCTCGTGCTCAGCAGCCCAACACCATAGCCACTGAGCAACCACGGCGGGTGTGTGAGGACTATGTTATCACGAGACGAACCCGGCACGTCTGTATCGCAAGCAAAACTTGCAGCAACTGCCACAGGAGGTCAACCCAGCGTGCCTCCACCTACCTTCCTCCTCTGTGGACGCTTTGCTTTGTTTCTCCTTCCCCTTTGCTCAATGTCACCTAGACCTTCGCCTAGGTGGCACTGCTTTGCCACGCGCTCCGCGCGCACCTTTGTACTTGCCCTGGTGCGCAATTCTATTCACCTCGAGGCACCTTCCTGCTCCGCTTCCTTCACGGCTTTGAACAAACATTCACTGACAACACTAGCTGGCCAGATACGCTTGCGTGTACAAACGGTGTGACTTGTTGCATGCATACAATAGCCAGCATTAATTTAGAGGTGTGCTCTCAAGAGTGCTTTGTCATATTTTTAAGGCTTGGCTAAAGTTAACTGGAACACCCTGTATAGTTCACAAGGTACAAGAAAACTGTTGTAGTACTACTACAGTATTTACTTGCATAATGATCGCACCCCTGAATTTTGTCATCAAAATTAGATTTTTTTTCCTTCCCGTGTAATGATCGCATCCTGAGCTTGTCGCAGCGATATGTCGTGTGCCAAGTCTAGCTAATGATGATCGCACTCACCATCTGTCGAAAGTTACGCAAACGACTCTTCAAGACATACCAAAGGGTCTGCACGCACCAAACATTCTTAAGCACATGCTCCATTTCATTCCTTTCATCACTTTCCGCACTTCCATGAAAAAAAAAGCTACAACTAAACTTGCCTTGGCTTAATTATTTGTAGGCTTTCTTATGGTTATGGTCAACAACATAAAGGGCGCCTATATGATAGTGGCCACGTTTACACTGATACATTAGAAGTGTGCCCTATTTATATGCCGACGCTTGTAACGCAGCTAAGCTATTCGCCCACACTTAGCGGAAGCGTGCCGTATAAGGATAGCAGTAAAGACAAATGCCGCCGTTTCCGCAGCATGCCTGCCATGTGTTTATATGTCACTGGCAGCTAAGCGCACCCATCTCTGTTTCTGTCCCCTCAAAGTGGACATGGCTATGTTATTGCCGCAAACTTGCCAATATTAACAATATTATTCATTACTGATACGGAAGAAACTGTTTCAATGCACGCAATGTACTCGCAAGAAAAATAATCGCGTTCGGCGCGTTCGGCTTGCTCCGCCGGCCGCCATATTTGTTTTGGTGTCCCGCACTGACAGCGGCAGCCGCCTGCTTGTCATCCCGCAGCAAATGCCAGATGAAAAAAGAAAGTGTTTCTTTTTGTGGGAAATTTAACCCGTGTAATGATCGCACCCCTGAATTTTCGTCAATTTTTTTTTTTACAAAAAAGTGCGATCATCATGCGAGTAAATACGGTATTCAAAAAAGAAAGTCAATGCTGATAAGTGGAAATAGTATGTGCTTTCAGAAAGTTCACTCTGCCATCATTCTTTTTTTGTTTATTTTACAATTACAAAGTTCCACTATAAAAATGATTTCTGTGTCCTGCAAGTTTCATGTAGTAGAATTCAAGTGAATCATGCATTTCCAGCTGTACTGAGCAAGACTTCAATGAACTGGGGTACCTTGAAGCCATTTGCAATAGAATTGCCTATATGATATGAAAAGTTAGTGTATGACTTCCGTTTTCATGGCTTACTTTCATGCAGCTAGATACAAAGTTCCACCTACCAATAGGATCCCTGCCAGCATCAGGACCAAGCTCTGGCGTAGAATTGACTATGGAAGAAGCTTCGTCATCACTAATATGGTGTGGAGATCCAGTCTGGACAGTAGAGCTACTGAAACAACATCAGAAAAATAGTAAGGCAAATTTGATCACAAGTAGCAAGCCACATCCTGCCTGATTTACTTTGCATTATCTGTCATGTGCTGGTAACTGTAATAGCTTTTGCTATTCCTTGTAAAGCTGCCTTAAGCTGTATGCAAGAAGCCATGGTTCATTTTACCAGTACCGCAAGAGGAACAAAATTTCATTGCAAGCAGCATACTTACCAGTTCAATGGGGAAGTGTCGGAACGTTTCATCAGTGCCTTCCAGAAATCGTGAGTCTCTGCAATGATTTTCTCTGCAAACTCCTGCACAATTAGCAAATTTTGTGTAAAGAAGACATGCACTTGACTATCACTTATGCGCCAAAATTACTATTCCACAGCAGCACCAGCTCAAATCACATGGTGTTTGATGAGCCGCAATGTTTCCTCCAGGTATTAAAACTCTGCTTGCAACTCGTGCATTGAAAATTGTGCCAACACTCAGTGAAAATTCACGAGGTATTATAACCAGACATGACCTGGATCATGACCAAGCTCTAACTTCAAGAGCTAAGCTATGGCTCTTGGTGTCCACAAGAAATGCTATCTTTTATAGCATTGGCAGTCCTTAGCTCTAAACCCATATATGTATCTAACAGTCCATGAGTTTTACGTAAAAACTGCAGCCAAATTCAATATGAGCTGTAACATTGAAAAAAGGGACACACATTGAATGGCTAGCGTGATGCACGGTGGCTGTAAATACGTTTTCAAATCAAGTACAGTAGATTCCTTCTACGACGAACTCGAAGGGACCCTGAAAATTTGTTCGTCTTATGAGAAAAATAATTGACAACATGACAAGGTGCATATAAATATCTTACTTCAAAACAGTAAATCAAGTAGACATAAAGCATGGGAAAAATGACATAAAAAGCATTTATTTAGCTGAACTTAATAGAAAAATGTTTTTTGCTTGATTCCATCCAGTCCGTGATGGACGTTTGGTGCTTCTGTGGAAACCGGCAAGCAGCCACAAACAATGTCATCGCGCCTATTGCCTTTAAACTTTAAAACCCACTGAAGTCATTCAGCACTAGCCAGCTAAGATGGAGACATACGAGAACTGCAAGAAATCTTACAAGAGCAAAACAGAGCACAAAACAAGCGTTTATTGCAAGCCTTGTAACATTCTTCTATGTTTCACATCGAGGAACTGCTTTGCTACATGGCATGCCCAACAGTATGGCTTCCGGTTAAACTTTTGTAGCACAAGTAGTTCTCATGAAAAATTTATTTCATTGCAGATAGCTGCTATTAAATAGAGAAACAGCTTGTATATGAAAATAAATTTAGCATCCTTTTCTTTTTAGATACAAGCATATCTTACAGATTTTATTCCAATTTTATTCTACCATCTTGTTTTGGGCAAATTATATTTTTATTATGACATAAATTTCATTGATAAACATTGTATGCCTGAAAAGCGGATTCATTTTGCATTACTTTCATGTATTGCATAAAATATTGAGTGCAACAATCTTTTTTAAATATATATATATATATATAGTCGACTCTCGTTACAACGGACCCGGATAATCAGACAAAGAATGTCCGTTTTATCCGAAATCTGTAATATCCGAAACACCTCACTTCCGAAACTTTGGTCGCAATGTTTAACAACGTTATTGCAAAGAGTGAGTGACGAACATCCAAAGTAAGAAAACAAACCGCATCTTCGCCTTTTGAAGCATCATATAGCAAATTAGTAGACAGCTATGCGAAGCAAGGATAGTAGTTTTATCTCGCTCGATGACCATGGAAAGTCACTATCAGAACGTTAGAGTGAGGAAGCATGGCAGCAGCAGGGAGTGAATTGACCTTAATGCTGTCTCTCGCTTCAACGCGAACGTTGAAAACAGAACGCATATGAAGCTACCAGCACTAGGCGCACTTTGTCGACATCACAGATTACTTTGAAGATGAGGCCCGCACAGGTATGTACTTTGCCCACATCGCAGATCGCTTTCAAGGTACGGCGGCTGCGCAGCCACGCCATAAGCAGCAGCCGCCGGAGTAGAACCCTTCTCTCCATGGCCTCCCACAGTGCCTCGCACGCGATGAAAGACAACACCATTTCCGCCCAGCCTTCCTCTCTCGCGCACGCGATACTGAGCTGCAATCATCGGCTGACCCTCACAAGTAGTTGTGAGCCCATGTCGACACATCAAAAGTAGTAGACAAATCTACCAGACAATGTGCGCCACTCTGGCGCCACCTCGTAGCCATCATCGCCGCACCCTCCTCTCCGTTTAATCAGTTACGCCACCGCTGCTGGAACAGGCGCCTAAGAGCTGCGCTCTAAAACAATCGCAAACCGTGACAATCGAAACAAGCACGAATGAGACCAAACCAAGCAAACCAAACAAGCGCGAGCGACAGCTGACACGAGCAGACGATAGTACGGAACGAGCGGTCCGGCTAAGACTAGATATGAGAGCGCATCAAGCAGGTTCATATGACACCAGTTTCCCGCGTGCACGTCACTGAAGGGGCTGCTCTCATTGGCCTCTGCCATTCGCGGCTTTGATCTCCCGCTCCGCATACACTCTCATCTTTTGCTGTGCTCGTACGCTCAGTTACACCGCTGCTCGCCGCAGGAATGGGCGCCTAAGAGCTGTGCTCTAAAGGTGTAGGTATTTGGTTGCAGAAGAAACTGCTGCCACATCCATTGTGATGACCATTACAGTCCAAATTGGGAAAAATTAAAAACATAAGAGAGCTCACTAAGTAGCCAGACCAAACAAACCAGCAGTCTTAGAAAAGTGAGAGGAGCCATAACTGATAGCAGCCAAGTTAATTGGGAAAACTGCAAACATACTAGACAAAGGAATCGCAAAGCTTATGTGAAGTGTGAATTTGGCCATAGTCTTCCGCGTGAACCTCACAGTGCTCTACTGTTTACAATGTCCATGTTTCCCCTTAATTAGGAAAGCAGATAGTGTGCAGTGGCAGTCATGCTTTAAGATTTGTCAAGTATGTTGAACCTGTTAATGGCCATCCATTCTAGCCACACTGCAGTGCCACAAGTCCTTACCCAAGAAGTTTCAAGATTGTCAAGGGCTGCCAACATGGCAGCCGTTCCAGCATAGATGGATTAGAAAAGTGAGAGGAGCCATAACTGATAGCAGCCAAGTTAATTGGGAAAACTGCACACATAAGCAGCAGTGTGTGACATTGGGCTAGATGGTGTTGCGTGGCATCTGAAGTGAGAGACACTGCAGCAAAACGAAAAGCAGAGGAACGCTTGTTTTTTTCTTGCTATCTGTCCTTGCCTTGCTACACTGTCTCGCACTCTAGAACATACAGATAAGAGCTACAGCTATTGCACAACAAACTCTGTCATTAAATATTCATAATACTAATCTCTGCACTGATCTGTCAGGCATGGGCGTTCAAAATTTGGAGGACGCTTAAGCTTCGCCTTTAAGAGTGGAAAGCGATAGCATTCAAAGATCCCCTCGTGTTTCTCATGCTTCCTGGCAACTGCAGCTTATGTAACCGTAATGCTTACAGGGAAACGCTGGCGCTGAACACTATGCACGAAGGCAAGCTTTCTGGTAGAAACGCGGCCTCTTGAGTGGGCCACAATGCAGTAGAGGCGAGCGCCATCTGGGGGTGTTGCATGGAACCGGGCGCGCCGCTCCATGACCTCCGAGATTTACGCATGGCAGTGTGTGCAAATCTCGGATGCCATGGCCGGTCTATGTATGGTAGAAATGCTGGAAAAGGGGTTTGTGCTTGAGTTTCTGCATAAGAGAATTATGTTTTCTTGAATATTCAAATTACAGTCTGACGCTATCATGTCTGTAAGTTGTGTGTAAGTCGTACTTTACGATTTTTCTGACATATTTTGCTTTGAGAAATTCAAATAGTTCAGTAACTTCCTTGCGCTACGCAGAAGGCCTGCTTGGTTGGGAATTATTTTTGCCGAAACGATGATCAACGCTGGATGCCAATGCCGGGTTTTCTACAACACGGGGCCCTTAGTGCTGTTGCATTAAAATGGGAGCACAAAAAAACAAGCACTGTACCTTGTTCTTAGCTTCGCCATTAAATGCAAATTGGTTCTCTGGTTTGCCATCGGGAATCTTATAGATGCGAAACCATTCAGTAGTTGCCTGTAATTGAAACATAAATGTTATTATGCGCATACAATGCATACATATATGGCACATTAACACATACGTGACTGAACAGCAAAAGGAAGGGCTGGCTGTGTACACTTCCCATCAGATGCAAGCAAAATCCAACAGTACGAGTCTGCTCACCGAAGCTACTGAGAATGCATAACATACATAGCACTCACACGCGGCTAAGAAACACTTGAGTATAGAGCACTGTAATATTGCTACATAAGCTTTCTAGCGAGTAATATATACCGAAATGATTTCCTTTAAAGTATGCTACCACCTTTGGAAATGCTTTCATTTAAACAAAAATTATTTTCTATTTATGACATTTTAACCACCTCATACATTTGAAAAACTAGCATAAACATTATATCCCCGCCTTGTTTTGCTCAAAAGTTGCAGGCAATTTTTAAAGTACCAGCAAACATTTCAGTCAGATGTTTCAAAAATATTTTCTTTTTGATCTTCTAAAATTTACTTTTCTGGAATTTTTTGTGACGAACATTGATCATTTCAATATGAACAAACTTTTCAATTAAACTTTTTACGCTCATTCCTACACATTAGGATGTGCAATAAGCTATGGTAACTGAAAACAATTTCTGATGCTATGATGGTTTATTTGGAATGAGACTCCAAAACTGCCGATCTTTGTTTTTTAAGTCTCAGCTATAACACACTGCACGATAATAAAATAGAAAATATCCCAGTTTGTGAGACAACTTGCTTATTTGACTGCACTAGTGCAAAATCATTTTCCATTCATGCACTCCAGTTGTTAAGATTGTTGGCATAGCAGGCATATTTGGGTAAATTTTTCTTATATAGAAAAAAATTATTCTAACTTCTTGATAGTATAGTACATCTGAAGGGCCTTCAAAAGTGCCCTTTAGGAGACATATGAAATAAATTTATGATTGAAGTCGAAGTAGATTTTCTAAAAGGTGGTGGCTTCACTACCGTTTTAACTGAAAACATCTTACCAAATTTTTAACATTACCATGTGCAGTACTGTTGGTCCATCTAATGCCATTAAAGGGCATTATTTACACAGTGGTGCAGAAGCACAAGGACGACGAAAGAAAAAGACGGGACACAGGGTTAACTAACAACTGAGTATTTATTGCACAAGAACAGATATATATATATCACCGCACAAAAGGAAGGGAGAAGGAAGACATGAACAAATCAACCCAGCAAGATCAACTGACACAGGCGGATAACGCGATAAAAACAACATTTCTTTTTCTGATAAAGAGACTGACAGGCAACTAACACAATCTCTATTTCTTTCTCCTTATAGGAGAAAGAAATGTTGTTTTCTCGCGTTATCCGCCTGTGTCACTTGATCTTGCTGGGTTGATGTGTTGATGAGTCTTCCTTCTACTTTCTTTTGTGAGGTAATATATATACCTGCTCTCTTGCAATAAACACTCAGTTGTTAATAAGTGCTATGTCCCGTCTTTTTTTTTCATTGTCCATGTGCTTCTGCGCTACTGTGTAAATAACGCCATACCAACTAGCCCACCCAGTCTGCCCTTAAAGGGACCCTCAAACACCTCTTGAACATGGAAAGAAAACGTTGTCAATCTGTCACACAGGCTGCTGTGAACATGTGAACCAAATACCATACAGACTTTCGCAAGAGCCACATTATTTTCTCGCAATTTTGACGAGGTGCAGCCCTTGCGCGGGACCGAACCTTTTGGTCAAAATGGTGCCGGCAAAGCCAAAGACTTGTGCATATCCCGGATCCCCAAATATACCATTGCATCAGAGGTTAACGCACAGCTCTCCCCATCTGGTAGTAGCATGCGGAAGCACACAGTGCGTAAAAATTCACCAATGCATGTGTGCGAGGCTTTGGGGCACTGAATGCAGTTACTTCTCCGCTGAAAATTTTTTTCCCAAAAAATCTTGGGGTGCCAAGTTGGTGGTGTGGCGCTTAGATGAGTCTACATGACATCACTGCACTGCATGCGGCAGGGAATTGACAACCTTGCATCAAAAACCGCAAAAGATCACTTTCCCTTGCTTCCACAATGTTGTCATACAGCATCATCGAAAGCAGCTTGACCTACCAACAATATTTCGGGATTGCGAGAGCATCCTCAGTAATACACAATTGCTAACTATAAGTTAAACAAATGTAAAATATATATGTCTGTGATCTCAAAAACAAAAAATAATTTCATCTTTACACTGCTGGTCTACACACAATTGCGCAGAGCTGCATCTGCTGCGTGTGGCCTCCGAGATGTCAGCAGTGTGCTGCGTAGCATAGGTTACCACGGGGTGCCGCGACGAGCCCTTTCGCCATATTTTGCTGCAGGGTACCTGAATGCTCTCCTCCTCACCCCGTTTCATGCACGGAGCAGGAGAGCCCTCTTGGCTTCTCCCCTGTGTAGTTTCCAACACAGAAACCGAATGTCTGCATGTTTTTGTTTTACTTCACACTGCAGCAAGAGAGATGTACTTCCGTTTCGTCTGCTTATTCCAGTTGAGCGTGCAGAGAATGAAACTATGTCATGTTCCACCATGTTCCAAGGCGCGATCATGCTCTGTGATCTGCTTGTGTCTGCATCAGTATTTGCATAGCACTGACTTATACCGCTAGTCAGGTGTTCTTGTGCATAGCGCGCACAACCATACACTGCGCGAAACGAGACAGCTCGCGTGCAACACCTTGAACGGAAGTGCGCCACGCAGCAAAAAAGCAAGGGAAAATAAAATGAAGGTGGGGCCTGTGATGTATGCGTCACGCAATCCTCGAGCTCCGGTATGGGGGAACACAGGGAAGGAATTTCGCTTACGGAGGCTAGACGGGGTAAGTGTCTCTCTTGGAAGTGTCTCTCTTGGAAGTGTCTCTCTTGGAAGTGGTGTTTGCTTCCTGAAATCATGGGTTCGCAGCACTGAAATAGTTATATCTCGGCTATTAATAAACCAATTTGAAAAATTCTAACAACTTCCAACGTAACAACTTCCAACGTATAACCGAAATTTGCTATGTGGCCTGGTGAGGGGCCACATAGTCATATGTGGCCCTTTAAGGCACACTAAGGACATTGTATAGGTCATTACAGCACCATTCTACCATGTTCAAGACAAGATTTAATTAAATACGCAGACAGTGATTAATCCCAAACACTTGTGAGCTCCACTGGTGCATGTCAGAGATACTGCACACTACAAGTGAACAGCACATGTTTGGTCAATACCCAATCTTTTATTGTCCTTACCGAAATCGAAATTCCCTGTAATTATACTTGACTGCTATTTTTATGTTCACTAACACACTTTTATGCAGGCAGTACAACAAATGACCATTTTTTTTATCAGGAGGGTACTACTGCAAACGGCTTCACAAAAAAATGTATTGCATTTTATTCTACCAGGAGCTCGAAAACTCCCTTATGCATTTTTTTCTTGGTTTCACGCTTAAGTGCAGAGGCCACAATTGGCCAAACTGCACTCTAGGAGTCCCAGTCAGGACCTGGGCACACTGTTCAAGGATTTTCCATTCGTGCACTAGAGATGGGCGAGAAACCGACACTGATAAGCTAACACTTAAAGCCGCTTGCAGACACGTGCATAATCTCTAACTGTATAGCCCGATGGGACAATGTAATAGGGTGGCTTGCTGCAGTCAAAGCTTCCTGTGTACACAGTAATTAAAGGGCAACTACAGCAATTTTTCGATGTCCACTGATCTTAATAAAATTTTGAGTATATGTTCTCTTTTGCACTCTGATTATCTGTGCCAAACTGCAAGTCATTTAGTTTTCCTGAAAATGATTCTTAAAGATTGGTTGCGTTCCCAACTCATGACTTTCCACTGGCCACCCTGTGTATGTGATGTCAGAGACTACACCGCCACTGCGGTTGAAATCGTCGCTTAAATCACCACTGTCTAGTTCAAAAACTGTAAAAGCTCCCTGTGTCATCAGGAGACATCATCAGCTTCGCTTCTTCGGTATTAACGCCAAGTGTATTGCGTGTTTAGCACGTGTTCTGCGTCTTTACATTATGGTAGTGTAGAATCCGACGTCATCAACTCATTATGCTGTCACATGAATTAGCTACCCGTTTTGGTTTTGGTATCTCGTTTATTGGTTATGTAGTGGGTAACATGCATGTGGCGCTGTGCGGACTGCCACCGCTGCGGCGCGAGACCCAAGCTTGGGCTGCTGATGCGAACAGCTAGGACTCGCGATCAAGAGCCACTTGCGATCTCGCGTACGAGCTGCAATAAACCCTCTTTCATTTGGTGGAGCTGCGAGGTAGACCTCGGAAACTGGAACTCCGAAGCCCGACGCTACCAACTGCTGCGACCATGCCTGACAAAACCACCCAGGAAGATGCACCACAGCCTCCGGCGGTCATCGTTTCCGGCGCGTTGCGCCAGCGTGATCCTGCCATCTTTAGCAGCACCGATGATCATGACGTGGAGGATTGGTTGTCATCTTACGAACGGGTGAGCCAGCATAACAAGTGGGAAGACGTCACCAAGTTGCACAACGTGCTGTTTTACTTAACCGGCGTCGCGAACCTCTCGTTCCGAAACCACGAACACGATTTCGCAACATGGAGCACATTCAAAACAAGTTTCGCAGAAGTGTTCGGGCGCCCCGCTGTGTGCAAGCTTCGCGCAGAACAACGCTTACGGGGGCGTGCGCAACATCGCGGTGAAACTTTCACAAGTTACATCAAAGATGCCATTGACCTGTGTCAGCGCGTGAATCCATCAATGTCAGAACAGGACAAGATAAAACACATTATGAAAGGAATTGATGAGGACGCTTTTCAGATGTTGTTAGCGAAGGATCCGCGTACCGTGGCCGAAGTTATCAATTTGTGCCAATGTTTTGACGAGCTACGGAAACAACGCATCTTAGCTCGTCGCCCACCGCCTACGGAAGATTCGTTAGCCGCATTAATTATTGGCGACAACCACACAACTTTGCTGGCGCAAATAAAAGAATTTGTGCGCAAGGAGGTCGCACGACAGCTCTCGATTTCGCCGACCACGGAGAAGCCTTCTCAATGTTTGGCTCCAGCGCTCCAACAGATAATTCAAGAGCAAGTGACCAAAGCTCTTCCACCTCCGTGTCAGCCGGCTCCCGTGGCCGCACCTCTGACGTATGCTGAAGCTGTTGCACGGGCACCTCATCTACAGGGGTTCTCTCCTCCGCCTTCGCCTCGCCAGCCGGCGGATCCCTTTTTCAGTGCATAGCAGCAGGGTCCAAATCCTTGGCGCACTGCTGACGACCGCCCAATATGCTATGCTTGCGGTACCCCGGGTCATGTAGTGCGCTTCTGCCGCCGGCACTTGCCGGCCTTCGTGGGCACCCCGCGACGACCCAGCTCCGACTTCCGACCTTTCCGTATGCCTTCACGACCACCACCGGAAGTCTACGCTGCTGACGACATACCGGCACCAAAGTCACAGCTCTACGGCACTCGTCGCTTGCCTTCCCCTCGTCGGCGCTCACTCTCACCCATGCGTCGTAGACCCAGTGCCAGTACTACTGAGGCGGAAAACTGATTTCCGCAGTTCCTGAGGCACGAACTGCGTCATCGTCGGAACATCAAAGTCCTCGTTTTTCCCTCGCTAACATTATTGAAGTGTCCGTTGATGGCATCAAATCCCTTGCGCTCGTCGATACAGGTGCTGCTGTATCCGTGAATAGTGAGAAGCTTTGTCGTGCATTGCGGAAAGTGACCACGAAGCCTTCGGTTCCATTGCTTAGAACAGCCAGTGCGCAACAAGTACAGCCAGTCGCTATGTGCACTGTAAGGGTGCTGATTCGAGACATATTGTATTCGATTGATTTCTTTGTGCTAACTTGTTGCTCCCACGATGTCATTCTCGGTTGGGATTTTCTGTCGCGCCATCATGCCGTCATTGACTGTGCACGTGCCGAGGTTCAAGTTCTCCGTTCTGCGCGATTTGCCATCTAACGACTTTCAAGTTCAGGATCTTAGCAGGATCTGTGTAGCTTCAGATACTGACCTTCCTCCTCACAGTGCTGTATCTGTCCCTCTTTCATGCGCATCGCTTGCCGAAGCGAAGTTCATGTTTACACCCGCTGCCGTCTTCATTCGCCGCTGTTACGTTTCGCCTCCGACGTGCGGTATAGCCGGCGCGGATGCAACGGACGCTGGGGCTTCGTTCAAAGCGGTGGACATTTTGGCCCGTTCAGCGCTGCCGCAACGCTTCCTGCCAAGCGTGTCCAGGCATGTTTCAATGCCACGTGTCTTCGTGTGTGTGTGTGTACATGTTAGTGCCCACGCTTGTCAAAGTGCGGCAGCCGGGGAGAGGAGCTCCCCAACTGTGAAACGAGGAGGTCCGACCGGCGCCACTTCTAGTCTCAACATGTCCGTGCGCCGCCGTCACGTGCGCCTCATCCCGAGCCGTTCCTTCTTGCCCTCGACTCCGAGAGTATAAAAGCAGCTGCCCCCAGACGCCAAGAGAGGCTTCGATTTCTTTCGTCGAGTAACGTGGTCTCCCGTCTCTCCACTTCGATCGACATGACCGGCCGCTCTTTTGCGATGCTATAATAAACAAGTTGTTCTTTTAGCAGTCGACTCATCCTTTGCCAGGACCTTCGGATGCTTCCAGCTGTGCCCCAGGCCAACGCTACCCTTGGGGCTTGCGACCCATTTGCAACAACTGGCTGCCAGCGGTGAGATCGTGACAATGGAAGCCAGCAGCGAAGATATGCGGTCGACTGTATGCTGAGCAGCACAACGACCATCCGGGAGCAGTGCAACGAGCCCTGTGTGATGACTGGTTGCCTGCAGCAGAACGACTACGCTGAATTCTTGGCTGCGAGGTTTGGCGAGTGTGGGACTTTCTTCTTCTGAGTTTTGCCAGGCTTTTGTTAGTGTCAGAAACAGAGCTGGTAATTGTGGTTGTCGTTGCTGCCGGGTTAGTTTGCGGCAAGACAATAGTAGGCAGTAGAGAAAGCAGCATTCAGAGCAGCCATGGATTGGAAGTCGTTGCGCAAACCAAAATTGCTGGAGCTTGCAAGAGAGTTGGGTCTGGATGTCTCAAACAAACTCAGAAAACCAGAACTGCTAAGGGCTATTCTTGAGTTGGAAGCTGAGGATGACGAGCTGTCGGAATGCCTTGAGACCATTGAGGAGAGGGAGACGGCAAAAAGACAGGAGCGCGAATGTAAAGAGCAGAAAGAGAAAGAGAGAGAGCAACAAGCGAAAGAGGAGCGCAACCGTCAACACCTTTTGGAAATGAAGCGTCTCGAGGTAGAGATGGAACGCGCTCGTAATGGAAGTGAGGCACATGGTGCAGGAGAACGAGTATCGTTTAAAATGACTGACCTGATGCGGCCATTTAAGCTTGGAGAGGACATTGGTTTGTTCCTGGTTAACTTTGAGCGAACGTGCGAGAAGCAGGGGTTTTCTCGGGAAACGTGGCCACAGCGCTTGCTCACTTTGTTACCCGGCGAGGCGGCCGACATAGTCGCTCGCTTGAAGAGAGAGGAGGCAGAGGATTTTGACCAAGTGAAATCGAGTGTGCTAAAAAAGTACAGGCTGTCAGCGGAGGCGTTCCGTCGGAAGTTTCGGGAAAATGAGAAAGGCAGAAGTGAGTCATATACAGAGTTTGCCTACAGGCTTATGTCAAACATGCAGGAGTGGCTCAAAGAAGAGAAAGCGTTTGGTGACCACGAGAAAGTTCTGCAGTGTTTCGGGCTGGAACAGTTTTATAGTCGGTTACCTGAGAATGTGCGGTACTGGGTCTTGGATAGACCAGACGTTAGTACGGTGGCTAAAGCCGCCGAGCTAGCCGAGGAGTTTGTGACGCGTCGGGCTCGCGGAGCTAAGGACGGTCAAAAGGGTGAATTTGGCACCAAGTTTGAGAGGCCGAAATTCACGCCCCTGAAAGCAAGGGGGGAGACACGTAGTGCGGATGCGAGTGAAAGCAGTCTGACCGAACGTAAGGAGACGGCAGCAGCCGAAGCCGAACGCAGAAAGCGGTTCGAGACGAGGCAAGCGCACGTTTGTTATACGTGCCAGAAGCCGGGTCACTTTTCGGCGCAGTGTCCAGAAACAAAAACAAAAGTCGTGTTTTTGTCATTATGCAGCACTGATGAGAACATGAAGCTTCTCGAGCCTTACATGCGAGACCTCCTCGTGAACGGGAAAGAGTGCCGAGTGCTTCGTGATTCCGCAGCTACAATGGATGTAGTTCACCCCTCTTACGTAGAACCTGATATGTTCACGGGCGAGTGCGCATGGATCAAGCAAGCCGTGGAAGCTCATAGCGTGTGTCTGCCCATAGCAAAAGTGCTTATTAAAGGACCTTCCGGAGCACTTGAGACGGAGGCCGCAGTGTCATCTATGCTGCCCCCCCAGTACCCGTACCTATTTTCGAACAGGTCCGATCACCTCCTGTGCGAGAAGGGGCTTTTGTTTGGTGAGGCTAGCGTTCAGGCCTTAACCAGATCGAGAGTTCGGGAGCTCGCTGCAAAGGCGGTAGTTGCGAGGCCGACGATGTCAAACAATGAGAAAGGGTCGGAGGTGCAGCAAGCTGATATTCAGAGCATGTCCGAACTGAATAAAATTGAGCCTGTAGCATTGAAGACACCAGATACTGGAGAGGAAATGCCCGACACGGGAAAGTTAGAAGGGCTATCTGCAGATTTGCTCATCGCGCCTACGTCAGATGGACTTAATAGTTTGCTAAATGTCAGCCAGTCGGCTTTGATAGCCGAGCAAAAAAAGGATGGCAGCCTAGAAAACATGCGCTGCAATGTTAAGGAAGGTATCGCCAAGAAAAATGCTCGTTTTTTGGAAGGAAGTGGGGTCCTGTACCGGAAGTATCTAGACCGCAGGGGAGTGGAGTTCGATCAGCTGATCGTGCCTCAGTGCTACCGTCAGGATCTGTTGCACTTGTCGCATGGAGGTTCGTGGTCCGGACACCTAGGAGTTAAGAAGGCTAAGGACCGTCTCTTGCAAGAGTACTATTGGCTAGGGTGTTTTCGTGACGCAGAACACTTTGTGAGGACATGCGGGTGGGCAAACCAGGAGACAAATCGAGGGCGCCATTGAAGTTGGTACCTATCATTACGGAGCCTTTTAGACGGCTCGTTGTTGATACAGTGGGACCTCTGCCGGTAACAACCACAGGGTACAGACACATTTTGACTGTGATCTGCCCAGCGACAAAGTTCCCTGAAGCAGTGCCGCTTAAAGAACTCAGCTCAGTTGAGATAGTCAATGCACTACTGTCCATATTTGCGCGAGTTGGTTTTCCTGCGGAAATCCAGTCAGATCAGGTCACAGTGTTTACTAGCGCTTTGACAACAGCATTTCTCGAAAGGTGCAGGGTAAAGCTGTTACACAGCTCAGTGTACCACCCACAGTCGAATTCCGTTGAGAAGCTCCACTCCGTCATGAAGCGCGTGTTGAGAGCATTGTGTTTTGAACAACGAACTGACTGGGAGCTGTGTCTGCCTGGGGTGATGTTTGCATTAAGGACCGCGCCGCATGCGGCTACGGGGTTTTCGCCAGCTGAGCTGGTGTACGGTCGCTCGCTGCGGTCTCCACTTCGCATGCTTCGAGACGGATCACTGCCCTCTCCAATGGCTGCAGACCATCTTTTCCAAAAATGGCCGCCTCCTGCGCTGGAGCCTCGCTTTGCAACAATAATACTTTGAGGTGCGTTACAAAAAGGGGAGTCTCAACGGTAATGCCGATGGCTTAAGTCGAGGCCCCTAACGTAGGAATCAGCCTCAAAGTTGTTTGTTACTGATGTCTTCTTCCTGAGGCAGGATTTTTAACATATTGCTTTTGTTTAGTGTTTCAAAGTCATGACGTGCTTTCTAGTGCAATTTTCCAATTTGTGGACGCGTTCTGAGTGCTGCTAGACTACTGTAAGGAACTAGGCAGTACAGTGGAACCCCGTTCATACGTTTTTCACCGGACCGAGGAAAAAAAACATAACAGCCGGGAAAACACAACAGTGAGGAAAGCTCCGAAAATGAATGAAAAAAGTGCAGCTTCAACTATAGACAATTTATTTCCACAGAGTGCATTTAGAACTTAACAAAAGTCTAGAATGGTTACTTGCTGTTTCTTTCGCTCGCTAGAAATCACCACACGTTTCTCAATAGCCTGGAAGGCCGCATTGCTGTCAGCGTCGCTGTGAGGTGTGACGTGCCTGCGGAGGCGGTCCAGGGCCGCGACGGCTTCTCCAAAGCTAGGATTTGGCAACTCCCCGGCATCATGCGGCTCGTGCTCCTCATCGTCACCGCGCCACGGCAATGGCAACGGACGAAGGAATATCCGCGGGAAATTTTGCCCTCTTTGGCGTAATCATGCTAACATGCTAACGATTGTTTAGTATTGCTGCGAAGCGCGCGCGTCCGAGCAGCCCGGTTGCGCGCAGCGCGGCGTGGTTTCGCGAGAAATGTAAACAAGAGAGGAGAGCTGGCCCGATAGGCGGAGCAACGCCATGAGCAACGCCAACTTCTGGCTTCCCTTTAGCTATAGCTTCACAAAGAGTGATGTCAGGGCCTCTCCCGAGTTTCCTTCCTCCGTGAGTCGACGCGTCCAACAAACCATGCGGTGACTGTAATCACAGTGATAGTGAGAGCATTTTTCACGTATGGCCATCTATTGGCGGCCTCTCAAACTGGCGTGCGGCTTCTTGCAGCCAGTTCCATAGCCAAGCTCGGCCAAGCCCGGTCAAAACTCGTCAAAAACCAAAATGGCGGTTGGAGCGCGTTGCCGACTTTGTCATGTGTCGCAACCCGAACCCAGGCGGGTTCGGGTTGCGACACATCACGCGGGAACGTTTTCACAGCTACTACGTAAAAGCGGGGTTCCTTATACATTGGATCCTATGGAAGCTATGCCGTTACCGGATGAAAACGACGTAGCAGCCGGGAAAAACGCAGCAGTGAGGAACGTAACAGCGGGATTCTAGTGTAGTATAAAAGGGGAAAGAGCCTGGCGTGGCTTAGTGAGGGTTGTGTCGTGCTTGCTGACTGAGCGGTTGAGTTTCGGCGTAGTTCTAACGCTTGCTGGGAACGAGAACAAAAATGGCAACTCTCCCGAAGTCACTTTGCAGTGTCCTGTGTGAACCTGAACGTGAGAACGAGGCCTTCTCTGTGCGCTGCACTCAAGAAACGCCGAGGGACAACCGACTTCGGTTATGAGCATCATCGAGCGACATCCCTCCGGACAGCGGATGCAGTTCCCTGACCATCGGGATCTCCTTCTCCCGGTGGGGCAGTCTGTTACGTTTCGCCTCCGACGTGCGGTATAGCTGGCGCGGATGCAGCGAACGCCGGGGCTTCGTTCAAAGCGGCGGCCATTTTGGCCCGTTCAGTGCTGCCGCAACGCTTCCTGCCAAGCGCGTCCAGGCATGTTTCAATGCCACGTGTCTTCGTGTGTGTGTGTGTGTGTGTGCATGTGTGTGTGTGTGTGTGTGTGTGTGTGTGTGTGTGTGTGTGTGTGTGTGTGTGTGTGTGTGTGTGTGTGTGTGTGTGTGTGTGTGTGTGTGTGTGTGTGTGTGTGTACATGCTGGTGCCCACGCTTGTCAAAGCGCGGCAGCCGGGGAGAGGAGCTCCCCAACTGTGAAGCGAGGAGGTCTGACCGGCGCCGGCCCGGCAGATGCATCACTTCTCGTCTCAACGTGTCTGTGCGCCGCCGTCACGTGCGCCTCATCCCAAGGCGTTCCTTCTTGCCCTCGACTCCGAGAGTATAAAAGCAGCTGCCCCCGGACGCCAAGAGAGGCTTCAATTTCTTCCGTCGAGTAACGTGGTCTCCCATCTCTCCACTTCGGTCGACCTGACCGGCCGCTCTTTTGCGATGCTATAATAAACAAGTTGTTCTGTTAGCAGTCGACTCATCCTTTGCCAGGACCTTCGGATGCTTCCAGCTGTGCCCCAGGCTGCCAGGCCAACGCTATCCTTGGGGCTTGCGACCCATTTGCAACACCGCCAGCCTATATTGTTGCCTTTCGCCCTCCTCATGGTTCACCATGGTGCTGCAGAAATACTGATTTCAAACCCAAATTCATACACTTTGGCTTTGCACTGTGGCGAGACTATTGGTACCATCGAGTCTGAGGACGCTGATGCTATTGTGCATTTCCCTATGGCCGACGACGTAGATACTGCCAACGTAACAGCACTGACACCCCATGTGCCATCTAACCGAGTACCATCGGATGTTTTTTGTCGCTCCATTGCAGATGACCTCAAGCCGACACAATGTGAGCGGCTAATTACTCTTTTAAATGATTTCACGCCTCTTTTGACTGGAACCAAGCATCATTAGGCCACACAAGTACCGTCTCTCACCACATTGATACGGGACATCACGCACCATTATGCCAGCGTCCGTACTGTGTGTCATCCACCGAGTGTCGTGTCATCACTGAGCAAGTTGAAGACATGCTTGACCGTGGTGTTATCAAGCCATCCTGCAGCCCTTGGTCATCGCCCGTAGTACTCATTATGAAAAAAGATGGCTCGATTCGTTTCTGTGTGGACTATCGTCACCTCAACAAGATTACACGAAAAGATGTCTATCCTCTACCGCGCATAGATGATGCCCTGGATTGTCTACATGGTGCTGAATTCCTTTCTTCTTTGGACTTGCGATCGGGCTATTGGCAAGTGCCAGTGGATGAATCCAACCGCTCGAAAACAGCTTTCATTATGCCTGATGGCCTGTATGAGTTTAGCCATTCGGCCTCTGCAATGCGCCCACAATATTCAAAAGAATGATGGACAATATTCTGCGAGGCCTCAAATGGAAGACGTGCCTGTGTTATTTAGACGACGTGGTAGTTTTCTCCCCTGATTTCACCACTCACCTCTCTCGTCTACGCGAAGTCCTTACTTGCCTTGCCACCGCCGGCCTTCAACTTAAGTTGAAAAAATGCCGCTTCGGCGCCCGCCAGCTGACCATACTTGGCCATGTCGTTTCCAAAGACGGCGTCCTTCCTGACCCTGACAAACTTCGTGCTGTCGCAGAATTTCCGCGGCCGACTACACTGAAAGAGCTCCGAAGTTTTATCGGCCTTTGCTCTTATTTTCGACACTTTGTGCGCAATTTTGCCTGCATCATCGCTCCCCTGACGAAGCTCCTGGCTGGCCCAGGTGACCTTCGCGATTGGACTCCAGCATGTGACCAAACCAAGACTCCAGCATGTGACCAAGACGACCACTTTGCGTCGTCTGCTTACCTCACCGCCTGTTCTACGCCACTATGACCCGACTGCACCGACCGAAGTTCATACGGACGCCAGTGGCGTTGGTCTTGGAGCCGTCCTTGCGCAACGCAAGCCTGGCTTTCCGGAATATGTGGTTGCACATGCGAGTCGTGCCCTCACGAAGGCAGAAACCAATTATTCCGTCACAGAAAAAGAATGTTTGGCTATAGTTTGGGCGTTAAACGAATTTCGCCCTTACTTGTATGGCCATCCGTTCGATGTTGTGACAGACGACCACCACGCGCTCTGCTGGCTTGCGTCACTGAAAGACCCGTCAGGCCGTCTTGGACGTTGGGCTCTTCGGCTCCAAGAATTTGACATTCGCGTCATCTATCGATCCGGGCGCCAACATACTGATGCCGATGCACTCTCCCGATCGCCCATGCGATCCGACGAAACGCCACCCTCACCCATAGAGTGCCCGGTTGCTACACTTGCTGTTACTGACATGCCGTCCGAACAGAGGAAAGATCCGTGGATTGTGTCTCTCATCGACATTCTTCGCAGTTCTTCGACGGCTACATGCCCTCGAGCCCTTTGTCGCCAAGCCACCCATTTCGTGCTACGGGACGCCATCTTGTGCCGCCGAAACTATCAGCCAGACGGTCGCAAATGGCTGCTAGTCATCCCTCGCCATTTGCGCTCCGACATATGCACGTATTTCCACGCCGACCCACAACAAGCTCATGCTAGCGTCCTGAAAACCTACGAGCGGCTCCGCCAGCGCTACTACTGGCGCGGCATGTATTCTTATGTCCACAAATACATTCGGTCATGTGTAGCCTGTCAGCGACGCAAGACATCTCCTCATATGACAGGCCCTCTGCAACCTTTACCGTGTCCTGCACATCCTTTTGATCAGATTGGCATTGACCTTTATGGGCCTCTTCCATCCACTGCTAAAGGAAATCGTTGGATAATTGTCGCAGTAGACTATCTCACAAGATCTGCCGAAACTGCTGCACTTGCTTCGGCTGCTGCTCACGACGTCGCCGCATTCACGTACGGCATTTCATCTTACGGCATGGCGCACCGCGAGAACTGCTCAGCGATCGAGGCCGTGTCTTCTTGTCCGAAGTTATTAATGAGCTACTCGCCGTTTGCTGCACTATTCACCGCACCACTACGGCGTATCACCCACAGACTAACGGTCTAACGGAACGGTTCAACCACACTCTTGGTGACATGCTCACCATGTATGTTGCGTCTGATCATTCCAATTGGGACGATGTCCTCCCTTTTGTGACGTACGCGTATAATACCGCTGTTCAGGCTACCACAGGCTTCTCCCCATTTTTCCTTCTTTATGGACGTGAACCATCCACTACCCTCGACACCATGCTACCATATTATCCGGATGCCGCCTCTGAATTCACCCCTCTTTCCGAAGTTGCTCGCCATGCTGAAGAGTGCCGCCAACTGGCTTGCTCGTTCACGTCAGATACCCAAGGAATCCACAAAGATTGCCACGACAACGGGCAGCCCACACAGTCCTTCGCTGTGGACTCTCACGTCTGGCTTCAGCTGCCCTTCTAATCTCCAGGGCTTAGCCCCAAAGCTTGCTCCGAAATATCAGGGTCCGTACCGGATCGTCGCATGTACATCGCCGGTGAGTTATGTGGTCGAACCGTTGACGGCATCTTCGGACAAACGCCGCCGTGGCCGCGAGACGGTTCACGTCAGCCGCCTGAAGCCGTACCGCGACCCTCTTATCGTGTCATCACCTTAGGTTGTCAGGATGGCTCCTTTTCGCCGCGGGGGCAATTGTAGTGGGTAACATGCATGTGGCGCTGTGCGGACTGCCACCACTGCGGCACGAGACCCGAGCTCAGGCTGCTGATGCGAACAGCTAGGACTCGCGATCAAGAGCCACTCGCGATCCCGCGTACGAGCTGCAATAAACCCCCTTTCAGTTATTTAAAGTTATTGATGATTTTCTAATCAAATTGAATTGCCCTACCGGTGACAGGACTGTCAATGCCACTTGAAAATTACAATATCCTAATATGGTTAAAAAAACGCCGGAGTTGCCCTTTAACAGTGGTAGAACAAAGAATGTTGCCGAAGCCAACGCTTCAACAAGGGAAGACAAGTCCCCATATTCCTGTGAACCTCTGCACACACAGTACAGTCGCTGATCGCGAAATCAAACATGTTCGGCAATTCGGACCGTGTCGCAACACCGCCAATGGCCCCATAGACTTAAATGTGTAAAGACGACCAATATTTCGGACAGCAGCCAGCTCTACATTCAGTTATCCGCACCCTGCCTGTGGTTGTAATGTACGCTGACTCTGCTGCCATTATCTCCTCTGGCAACCTCGACAAGACATCAAGTATAGCCTCAGAGATATGAGACATCAAGTACGGCCTCTAACAGAGTTTCTCACCATAACACCTAGAGGGAAATCTGGCACCATCGTCTATGGGAGTTTCTTAAGGGGTGCTGTGCCGTCATGGGAATGACGTCTGCGAGGCTTGGTTTGGCTGGTGTTGTAAGAGGCTTGGTCTAAAATGTGGATATGGCTACACAAATTACGCGCTCTAAAAGTAAAACCTTCATAAAATGTTTCCATTCACGCAAATTGCATCTTTACTCACCTACAATGCATCATGAAGGGAAGAAAAGCAAGAACAGACGACAAACTGTTTCAACGCAAGCGCGAATCTTGTCGTCTGTCCTTCAACTTTAGCGGCCTGCTGATACTTCTTACATTTCATATCATTTTACATGCAACAACAAGTTCTCATAGTTAAACAAAACATGTTTTTGCGTAATATTAAAGCTAAAACAGCTTATTACGTGCTGTTTTAGTAGAAAATGAATCATTGTGACAGACGGAACAGTGCTTGCCTGGCTCTCCGAGAACAATGCCAATCCGAAGTCACAATATACCGGCATTCCCATGCATACCACTGCACAGCAGCGCCAGATTTCCCTCTAGGTAATATGGTGAGAAGCTCTATGGCCTCTGAGATTACACATTAGATGGTAATCTCTAAGGCCTTGCCTTGGTCGAAGAACTAAGCCTCGGAGATTTAACTGCAAATGCCAATCTTGGGAGGCTTTGCCTGTATTATAGGTTGCATGAACACCGTGATCCATCACATCCTATTTCGGCAACCCCGCGCACGGCCTGCTCTCAACATTCTGTTTGCTGAGTTAGCTTTTCGGACAGCGTTCCACTACTCCGAGCTCATTTGTTTGGTTTGCATTCCAGACAGCACTCTGCTGGCTCCAAGAAGTCTTTCTCGTGAGCGTATCACAGGCAGAGTCAAGTGGCACCAATAGTGCCCTTGCAGTCCGAATGAGCCCGGCTCAACAACTGAAGAGCCTGTACTGCCGCCTACCATAATGAGCTAAAATGCGGACATCATTGATGACCTGAAAGAGTGCGGTGTGCAGATTCTTGCTACCAACACATTTCGGCAGTGCTGTGTCGTCATGTGCCAAACTGAATGATGACGAAACAATTGAGTAAGTTCTCCCCCTATCAAACTGCAACTCTAACTAGGATGATGATTATGACGATGATGTGCCAGGTGCTCCAGAGCCTTCACATGCGGACCTGACTCAAGCTTTTGCAGTCCTTGCATTGGCGTACAGAAACAACACAAAACTGGGAGAAATACAGGTGGACTTAGTTGCATGTAAGCGGAAGTGCGTGCAGCAATGAACGGACCACTTCTTCCTTGCACAGGGGCCTTAAAAGGACCCTGAAACGATTTTGACGATTTTCTACAAACTTACTGAGTCGTTAGAGCAGGTCCTGCCGATATTTAATTGACGCATCCAAGTGCTCCGCGTAAAGTGTGCAATTTATTATAAAGTTTTAAAAATGTACATCGCTGCCGGTCGCAGCACACTGCTCGGCTGAATTTTCAGCTGCCCCTACCCATTTGACGTCATTCACCCAATTGATGTCAGTAGGGCGAGCTATCCAATTGGCTGCCCAGGGCTCGTCATCGATAATTTCTCCACCTTTAAGGTGAACAAATGTTTTTCGTAATAGTTGGAATGTGAGTTAATTTGTTTCTGTAAAAAGAAAGTAACAGAAAGAGAATGCACAAGAACAATTTCTAAGTACACTTAAGCATTTCCGGCACACAGCAAGTGTCGTCTGCTTGTGTTACAACGTGCTTCGTTTTGATGAGAGCTCTGCGGTCAGCGTCGGTCTCAGTCTTTTCGCGAGCACCATGGTTCGCCTTGGTTGCGTTGTGGGCTGCAAATGTAGTGCCTGGCAATATGTCAAGCTACGACATTGTGTCGCTCTGCAAGGCAGCAGACGAGCGGAGTGACTCCAGCGCATTGGACTGTTACTACAGTGAAACCTTGTTAAACCGTAGTTGGCCGGAGCTCGGAAAAACTACGGACTAAACGGTAGTGCTGCTTAACCGAAATAGCATGAGATTGCCCACTTACCTGTCAAAAACGAAACTCTGAGAGAGTGCGATGAAAGGGGAAGAAACATGCAGTATTTATTTACTTCGCATGACAAACGTGTTATCTTCGTTTGATGCTGTGGCGGCCTAGCAGCGACAACAGCGGCCTCAAACTTGCTGCAGCTGTGAGCCAGCTTTTCAGTCAGTCCCTACTTCTCGGCAAACACTCGCATGGCAGATTCCTCGTTGGCATTGCATATTCTCCATGCACAGGCACGGTAGCGTTTCAGAAGTCGGGGGGCACCTTTTCATTGCGGGGTGCTGTTCTCGTCGCGACAATTGCATTCATGAGGGTGACGTAACGTGCAGCTTCTGCCACTGTTGGGCCTGAATCGCACGTGCTGTCGCTTTCCATGTCGTCCTTATCACTGTCACTAGGCGACACTTCGGCAACAGAGGCAACGATGGCGAAAAGTCAGACCTCGTAGCCGACATGTTCGCGGTCGCAGCAGCACTGCCGAGCAACTTCTTCCATTACAAATGCCGCACACCGTAATCAACAGTAGACCCATGCCACGTGCCAGCGCCGACTTTGCGCGTCACGTTCGATAGCACAAACGATGTCTAATTTTTCTTCTAAGCACCCGGCGTCTTTTTTATCCGAGTTTCGGCATGACGGGAGTTCTCACTTGCACGACACCACAACGCTCCCTGACACGGCACTGAAATGATGTTGATGTTGATGTGGCTTCACGCGCAAAAGCACAGGGTGCTTGGAGGTCATTGTGCTGATCTCTGAGGCTTGTTGTTCTGCCGAGCCGCCAGATGGAGACGACGCACCGCTGTATTTGCGCGACGTGTTAACCGATCCGTACGCAATAAGCTGGTACGGTTTATGTGGATACAAAACACATTACATTCAGTGGCCGCTGAGTCGGGGATTTCACTTCACTACATTTAAAACAAAACTACTGTTTAAGCGGGTATGGTTTAACGAGGTTTTACTGTATCCGATCGGCACGAGGATTTGCGCATTTGCGGCCGTCACTTTACACCAGAGGATTACTACCACAATAGCGTTTCGCTAGTCCGGTATTCGGATGAACACAAGCGCAATGGGACAGCGCCTGGCTGTTTGACCGTGCCGTTTCACGAGATGAGCAGAAGCGCGAACATGAATGGTCTGCCTGGTGCAGCCGCCTGGTGGCACAGTGCTCAACCAAACACAGTGGCAGTACGTAAGTGTATTCTTCATTGCTGCTGGTGTAAATATTTGACAAGATCGTAATCGATAACACATTGTTTCTGTAAATGTTTAAAGGGGCCCTAAAACGACTGGAACAAATTTTGTAGACGCGTAGGGTACAGCTAAAGTTAATCATTTGCACCACAAGTGAAACATCTCATATTAAGAGAGCTACGGATGAGTACACGTTACCCTCCTCCATAGCCATGCATTTTCTCCTCAACTCTTTAGCCAAGTGATCGGGGCTAAGCTCCGCCTTCACTGGCTCTGTGTCATAGTGGCACGTCGTGTCGTCGACTTCCGTTTCTCTAGGAGCGAGCGCGCGAAGCCTCTCCAAACTCTCTGCCAGCTGCTTGGCAGTCGACCACAAGCGAGAGCTATCGAAGCAGCGTGCGTTGCGAGCATTCTGTCGCAGCACCAAATGTATCTGGTATTCTGGTAACCGAGCTGGGCGTTTCAACAGAACGGCGCAGGCATAAACTCAAGCTGAAGGAACTTTAGCGTAGACGTACGTGCGCTGCCTGATCGGTCTCTAAGGTCCAGCCAACCGTTGGCGCAGAGCTTAACCAGCCAAACAAAGTGCTAATATTCCTCTAACCAAGTGTAAAACATTTTAAACATTTGTGAAAACAATGTGTTAACGATTACACTCCTGGGAAAAATTTGCACCATCAGCAAATAAGAATACATTTCGTTACTGCTACTGTGTGGTTGAGCTCTATGCCACCAGGTGGCTGCACCATGCAGACCATTCACATTTGCGCTTCTGCTCATCCTGTGAAACGGCACGGTCCGGTGGCCAGGCCCTGTCCCCTTGCCCTTGCGTTTACCCTAATACCGGACTCATGAAATGCTATTGCGTTAGTAATAGTGCGTTAGTGTTAGTAGTAGTGACGGCCGCAAACACGAAAATCCTGGCGCTGATCGAATAGCAGCAGTCCGATGCGCTGCAGCCAGTTCGCTCGTCTGCGGGCCTTGCAGAGGGACATGATGTCGCAGCTTGACATATTGCCAGTCGCTACGTTTGCAGTCCACGTCCAAAACGCAGCAAAGTCAAATCGTAGTGCTCGCGAAAAGACTGAGACCGACTCTGACTGCGGAGCTCTCATCAAAATGGAGCATGTTGTAACGCAAGCAGACGACGGTTGCTGTATGCCAGAAGTGCTTAAGTGTAGTGAGAAATTGTTTTTGTGCATTCTATTTCTGTTACTTTCTTTTTATAGAAACAAATTAACTAACATTCCAACTATTACAAACATCATTTGTTCACCATAAAGGTGGAAAAATTATCGATGACGCGCCCTGGGCAGCCAATCGGATAGTTCGTCCTACTGACGTCAATTGGGTGAATGACGTCAAATGGGTAGGGGCGGCTGGAAATTCCTCTGAGCTGTGTGCTGCGATCGGCAGCGATGTACATTTTTAAAACCTTATAATAAACTACATGCTTTACGCGGAGTCCTTTGATCCGTCAATTAATGATCAGAATGACCTACTCTAACGACTCAGTACATTTGTACAAAATCGGCAAAATTGTCTCGGGTCCCTTAAAAATGTTTTACACTCAGTTAGAGCAATATTAGCTCTTTGTTTGGCTGGTTAAGCTCTGCGCCAACGGGTGGCTAGACCGTGTAGAGCGATGAGGCTGCTCACGTACGTCTACGCTAAAGTTCTTTCATCAGCTTGAGTTTATGCCTCCACCATTCCGTCGAAATGTCCAGCTCACCTGTAGGTACCAAAATACCAGACACATTCGGCGCTGCGACAGAATGCTCGTAATGCACGCTGCTTCGATAGATCTTGCTTGGGGTCAACTGCCTAGCAGCTGGCAGAGAGGTTGGAAAGGCTTCGCGCATTCGCTTGTAGAGAAACGCAAGTAGATTGCACGACGTGCCATCATTGTATCATACATAACATACAAACAACCAGCACCAATGCGGACAAAGGGTTTCCTGTGAAAGCAGAGCATGTAATACAGTGCCCAGAAATGTATCACACAGCAAAAGATGGAGAGAGAGAGTGAAAAAGCAATTGGGAGATAGGGGTCGTTCACCATGTGGGTTATCAACTCCAATATGGCAGAAGGCAGGTGGGGAATGTTGCTTGCAAGAGCTGGTCATGGCAATGGAAAAAAAGCTTCTGCTGTGGGAATAGTAACTTACCTCTTTGCACAATCGCCTCACCACATTTTATTTGCTTCTACCTCTGCTGTCACATAAACTCTTTCAAAAATTATTGTGGTTGAACGCACGCTGGACAGCACTTTACAACATACAATGTCAACGAGAAGCAGAGAGGCTAACCAGACGTGCGCCTTGTTAACCTTGCAGCCTTTTCTTGCTATTCTGATGAATCCTAGTGAAGAGCCCTTTAATGTATACATGTTTGTAACTTAAGTTCAAGGCGTAAAGCAAACAAATGGCACAAGCTATGTAGTCGCAACTCTTCTGCAGTGTTGCAGACATCACAAGGCTTTAGGCTTATGCTCTATCGGTTCAGCACAAAGGTTACAATGGGCAATTGATATAATCTACTTGCCTTCAGAAGGCCAGGCATGTGCTTTTCAATATCTCCAACATCTGCAATGCAAACAAAATATGTGCCTCAGTTATATAAAATAACTAATGCACAGTGCATTTCCTCCCAGCACAAAGCCGAATGTAAATTTACAGCTAAGGTGCTTTGACCATATGAAGCAGCACAGTGAATGCAGATGCACACCTGATGAACACTTATCAGTAAAAGTAACCTCCATTGGTACAGTTGGACCTCAATATAACGAATTATCAGCTAGAATACAGTACAGTCAATGCCCAATTTTTTTTACTGCCTAGGGGCTGAAAAGACGTCTGAAAAATCTGGCAGTCTGAAAGAATAAACGAATGCCTGCTACTGCCCCCGAGGGCTCAAACCGCCACAGGTACGTCTGAAGCAGCTCTGAAGTACACTTATTACAGTACACTTATTAGGTGTATAGGTGCTTGTACTGCCACAGGAGACGGCGAGTGCATAAGTGGATCAATCGTGGCATGCTTCACCACGTAATACCACTGTATTGCAGCAAATCTGACTTTCAGGAACCGGCATTATGCAATGTTTGACCCTTACTGTGCTTTCTATACTTCGAAGCCATCATCAAGGATGACAAAAGCGAAGTCCGCACCATTGCTGACAGTGGCAAATTCTTTAAATGAAAAACATGGCACCAAACTGCAGGAAGCTTGGTAGCAAACATCAAAGCAGCTAGGCCTAGCTGTGGCGATGCCTACGGCTGCCAGCACATGAGCGTGCAGAAGTGCCGATTAGAAGCTGCAAGATAATAAAAAATTGCAGCAACGGTGGCTTTGATTAATGCCGTTTCAGACCTGCACTCATGGCAAATAGTCCGGAAAATCGGATGGCAAGACGTTTTCGCGTCTGAAATTTCAGGTGTTCTTTTACGCTGGTTTATGGTATACGTGATGGTACCGCAAAGATATTCGGATGATCAGTTGTTGACTGTAAATGTCAAATTTAGTTTGCTATACTTTGTAATAATGGGTCTTCCACAACTTCAATGCAACCAAAAATGCAAGATATGACGCATCTCTTACAGAGAATAGTATTTTTTTGCTAGCAGCATAAAAATGTATTCTGGCACTAAAAATGTCAAAGCCTAAGCAAGAGCACCTTGTAATGGTAGTTTCCTGCATGTTGGATTCATGTGCAAAAGTATGCATTCTGGATGTGTAAGTACGTGCCTCAGCAAATGGCTTGGCCTGTCTAGCTTAAGTCAGCAGCCAGCTTCTGCTAATCCCACATGATCATACAGACCACACTATACCGCATAGCTTTATGTTTACGAATACGAAAAATGCCTTGCAATTTAGTATTTATGTGCTGCTGTGTATGGGCACTGCAAGTCACTGAGAAGCCAGCAAAAACAGAGAGATGTAGTGTCCAATTTTCCAGCAAACACAAACAGAGTGGGTGTTTCACTGGATGAGTGGAGGTGCAAGTGTGAACGCCCTGCATGGTGCAGCCACCTGGTGGCACAGAGCCCAACCAGACAAACAAAGCTGATATGTCAGTAACCAACTTTATGCTGCTGGTGTAAATTTTCAGCAGAAACACGATCATGCAGCTGCTGAGAATTTACACCAGCAGCGAAGTCAAATATACACTTGGTTACTGCAATATCAGCTCTGTGCTTGTTTGGTTGAGCTCTGTGCCACCAGGTGGCTGCACCATGCAGGCCATTCACGTTGGCACCACTGCTTATCCAGTAAAACACCCAGCCCGCTTGCATTTACCGGAATATAGTAATGGACACGCTAAAACTGCCTATTGCCTATCTGCCCACCAAGCAGCCAGATGGGCAAGTCGGCAATTAGGCAAGTGCGGACACGAGCCTCTCCAGTTCGCTTGTCAATGGGTACCGATACATGGCATCATGCCTTTTCTTTATTTTGCATAGACCATGATTGCGGATTTGTTTACATTGATATCAGTGTGTGTGTTATAACAAATACAGTAGAACCTTGTTCATACATTGTGGAGAAAAAAAAAATGAGAAAGAATGTATACTAACCGAGTAAAATACAACCTGAAGTAAAAAAAAAGTTTGGCAGGTTCCCCAACTGTAGTTGATATCTACATAAACCAAAGCATGACATGAATCGTTGTAGCACGAGACTCAGACACATGCTGTCATCATTTTTGCAGCTTCGGCAAGCTTACGTTTGCGTGCCTCGAATTCGGCCAGACTTGGCAGCGTTTTTGAGCGGGGCATTTTGGCAGGAAATTTTGATGTGCCGTCTTAGTAAAAATTGTTGGGGCGCGAGACTGCGCGTTGACCTGGTTGGGCCAAGGCATAGTTTATGACCACAGAAAACCAAAACAAAACGAGCTGATCAGCGACACCGGAATACAATGCCGCCAGAACGAAACATGACACTCGCAGCAACGAACGGTAGCGCTTTTGGGCCACTGCCTATTTGGGTAGCCACCAACATTTTTGAAATGTTGGAAAAAAAATTAATACAGTCGAACCCGACTATATCGAACTCATTTGCATTGAATTTTCCCGTATATCAAACAATTTCTGAACACCGTAATGTTACAATGAGAATATATAGCAAAAAGTATGGTTAAGTCGAACAAAAATAGCAGCCGTACAGGATATATTGAACTTCAAGCCCCACAAAATTGTCCCAGAAGTTGGCAACCCCACACGGCGGCTGGGCCAGCTGCCGACACGACCGTCCCAGACAAAGTGGTTTAGCCCAACTGAGCATGTGCAGCACTGCTCTTGCTTCCTCAGGCAGCCACCCCAGAAAAAGTGGTTTGGCACAGCTTTCACTCTCACACAGACATGTGCGCCTGCGTGCGATCACCTCAACTGCCTCAGTGTCCAGTTGGTTCAGTTGCAAGATTGTGTGCATTGTCACGCCCTCAGAACGCAGTGCTCGTCCGCTCTTTTAAGAGATGGCTGCCGTCAAACGGCAGAATTTGAGAATATCCGCAAAGATAGAGATTATCGGAAGAGTTGAACACGGAGAAAAGAAGTCGAATGTCGCCGCAGCGTACAACATCCCAAGAAGCACGTTGAGTACGCTATTAAGAAATAAGGCCAACATTAGGGCTAAGGAGGACAAGAGGCCTGGTGCTACTGGCCCCCGACGAGTATGCATGGCTGCATAAGAAGGCGTGGAGGCAGCAGTGTATAAGTGATTCCGTTATGTTAGGTCGCGAAACATCCCTGTTTCTGACCCCATAATTGAGCAGAAAGCAAAGGATCTTGCTTTCTTTCTCAACAGATCCGACTTCAAAGGTGGTTCAGGTTGGCTGCAACGTTTCAAAGAGCACCACAGCATTGTCAGCCGGGCTGTCACCGGTGAAAGCCGCGCAGTGAATGTCAGGAGCGTGAACAAATGGATTGAAGAAAATTGGAGCAACATCACGACAAGACACCATCCCAGTGATACATTTAATGCTGATGAGACGGCTTTGTTCTGGCTCCCAAACAAAACGCTGGCATGTCGCGATAACATGTCCCACGGCGGGAAAGGGGGATGAAGGTCATAAAGCTTTTTTTTTATTTTTCAACATATGTTGCTTAAATTTTGTAAGCGGATATACTGTAGAATGCCGATTTCAAATATGTATTTAGATTTCAAATATCTTACTTAGAAGAAAAGATATGACAGAATATAATAGTCCTAAATGGGTTATTTCTTACAGGCCTTTCTAGTAATTTCTCATTAAAATAAAGTGTTTTTAAGAATATGCAGACGTTTCCAAAGGCCCACTGCACATCCTAAAGCTAAGCAAATAGCAATAAAGTAATTGTGATTAGCACAAATAAATACCAAAGTTGGGAAGAAAAAACAATGTGGCAGTAATTAGCCTACATTTTATCTAATTAATAATCTATCACATCTCAGAAAAAATGGAAAGCTTTAGGACGTAGCTGTGATATTACTAAAAAACAATTATACCTAGTTTCCTGAAATCAGTTGATGCAAACATTATCAAAACTTCCGTAAGGCAAAAGCACTTGACGAAAAAAAAAAACAAAGTTGAGAAAATTGCATTTAAAGTTTTACTGCCACTACCTCTTTTGTCTATTGAACATATAGAAAACTTTTAGGCTCTAGCATGTTGCCCAGGCGTTGCTGAGCACAAGAACACCAAATTTACTGAAATAGATTCATAAGGCAAAGGCACTTGACAGAAAAACATCCAGGAAGTCACCTTGAAGTTTTCACTTTCAAGCGTCGCCCCTTAAACGGAACTGCTGCCAGCCTCTACGGAATGCCAGCCTCACGATTGGTTGGTTTTGTATTCATGCAATGCTCTTGAAACATGAAACTTTCAGGACACATCTAATCTTGTGTGCTGCTTACAAATATGCAATTAAGTTTTTTTCTAAAGTCAATAAGAAAAGTAGTTACAATTTTTCTTTTGTGTTAAAAATTTGGCATGTGACTTGCAAAAAATGTACTGCAACAGGATAGCTAAAAGTCAACAAGTATGTTCCTGGATGTTCAAATACTACAAGTTAGTACTTGGATGTTTGTATCTGTACTTCAGCCAAAGCTATGAAATTCTAAAGTTGCATGCAGCTTTACAAATGTGAATTCTTTTTCGTAATTTCTACAGGATTTCAAAATATTTCAGTGTCCTAAGACACTATATAATAGTTATTGTGCACTCTCTGACTCCCCTGCATTCAGGGTAAAAAAGAATGACATTAACTGAATGAGTAAAAGGGGCATAGTGCTGATCCCAACATTTGACACTTTGAAAAAGCTATACTTGAGAAAAACAAAAAGCTAGAAAAGAAACTAGGAAAATATAAATTTTAAGCTTCAGAACTGGGAAATATTAATTACAATATAATTGACAATGCAAAATTATTCCGCTGATGTAGACATGTGGCACACATGTAGGCTCCTAACAGAATCTGGAATGCCCCAGCACGAACCTGCATACGCGCAAGAGGCACGGGAATACAGTAAAATCTCGTTACTACGAACACCACATTAACGAACTTTTCAGATTTACGATTTTTTTTTAAATCCCCGCCAAAATGCCTATATTTTCAATGTAAAAATCTTTAAGTATTACGAATTTCAGATTACCGAATATTTCAGAATAACGTACGTAATTTAATCCTGTAATCACCAAGATGCTTCGTTATTACGAAGTTCCGTTGAAGTTTTGGTACCGAATCTCCGAGGCTTACACCTATCATCATCATCCGCAGCAGCAGCAGCAGCCACGCTCTGGGGAACCAGTCTCAACGGTACAGCACCAGCAGCATCGGCATCAGCGTGAGCATCACGTATGGTCATGTTCGGACTCTCCTACTACGTCGTAGGCCTAGCGTCACCACGTTGTTAGCGATCAGTACGAGCTGCGAAGTTATCGGTGCTGTGATTGTGTTGTCTTTTCACTTTGCTGACAATGAGTTCTCCTGGCCCCCGCGTTAAAAAGAAGTGTCGCCAGTTTTCGCTCACAGAAAAAGTGGACATTTTGATGCAGCTGAATGCTAGAAGAAAGCAAGTCGACCCGTGCAGGGAGCGTCAACAATGGCAATGATGATCAAGGATTGGTAAAAGATCATGAAATTGCATCGAGAGTCACAGCTGGCTCCCTCAAGAAAATGCTTGCGACTTGGCAACTACCAGAACCTTGACAACGCCGTCCTCATGTGGTTTAAGGACGCCAGACAAAATGATGTGCCCTTGTCAGGCCCGATTATTCAAGAGAAGTCGCTACAGTTCGTGGCCACCTTGTGCCCTTGTCATGCCCGATTATTCAAGAGAAGGCGCTACAGTTCGTGGCCGCCTTGGACATCTCCGGTTTCGATGCAAGTGCCGGATGGCTTTACCGCTTCCGGCAAAGGAATGACATTGCGTGGCAGGTTGCTTGTGGCGAAGAAAAGGCAGCAGATGCAGAGAGTGCGGTTGCCTGGTGGAATGAGCGCTTTCAAGAGACCATCGACTCTTTCTCTCTAGACTATGTTTTTAACGGCAATGAAACGGCATTCTTTTATCAGTTGTTGCCTGATAAAACAATAAACTTCAAAGGTGACAGGTGCAAGGGTGGAAAGAAATCATGTCTCCGCGTATCGGTTGTGTTCTGCTGCAACTCCACAGGCATGGAAAAACTCAAGCCACTAGTTGTTGGCAAGTCTGCTAAGTCGTGCTTCTTGAAATATTGTCTCGTTGCCTTGCGACTACCGAGCCAACAAAAAAGCCTGGATGACGCGAGAATTGTTCACTCAGTGGCTGCTGCAGCTCGACGACACAATGAAGAAGACAGAAAAATTCTCCTCATCATTGACAATTGCTCGGCGCATATCGTGAACGTGCGATTGAGCAATGTGCAACTTGAATTTACGCCCCCTAATAGTACTTCTTTGCTCCAACCTTTGGACCAGGGCATCATTAGATGTGTGAAGGCCGAATTTTGGAAGCGTCTTGTGCAGCGCTTCCTGATCAATATTTGACTGACGCTGCCCGCACAGGTAAACATCCGTCAAGCTGCACAAATGCTTACAGGGTCGTGGTGGAAGGTGAAGGCAAGCACGATCAGCAATTGCTGGCAAAAGGCAGGCCTTTTAAAGGCTTCACCTATGCCACAAGACTGAGAGGACACAGAGGAGCTCAACCCAGAACTGTGGAATGAGCTTACCAAGAAGCTCCCCGTCGACACCGCGGTGACCTTTGATGATTACAGTGACAGTGACAGCGTGGCAACTACATCCGTGGAACTCGCCAACGAAGACATCGTGAATAAAGTGCGTGAGCAAGAAGATTGCAGTAGTGATGAAGACTATGCCGACACTGGAACAACCCACGAAAAGGAAGAGACTGTTTCCAGCTCAGATGTTTTAGTTTTTCTAGAAAAGACACTATCATTCCTCGGGCGCTGTAAAGATGTCCCCGATGATGATCAGAGGAAGGTCAAGGATGTGGAGGTGTTCGTCCTGCAGCGCTTGCTGTTTACTCGGCAGAAGAAGATTACAGACTTCTTCAAGCAATAAATTGCAGTTAAACTGTGCCCAGCGTTCTCGTTTATTATTTACATACGCACACGTACATCTGTTGCAAAGGTATGTAATTTTCATTGTTGTGTTACATTACTGACATGAAAATATTGGTCTTTCAGTACTACAATAATTCAAATGAACTAGTTAAATTTGGTGGTCCCGCGAAGTTCGTTGTAACGAGATTCTACCGTACCGTATTTACTCAAATCTAACGCGCACCTTTTTTCCGATAAAATGGGTTAAAAAATTGCATGCGTGTTAGAATTGAGTACGACCCTAAATTCACGTTACCATATCGCCATCGACATTAGAAAAATGGCCACCTCGTACGCGCTTCTAACCTAGCTGCCGTAGCTTCCTCCATGTGCATACCTCCACGTCATACAGTTAAACCTGGATGTAACGAACCTATATGTAACGAATTCCTGGATTTAACGAAGTTTTTGAATTCCCCAACGCTGCCCCCATTGAAGCCCATGTATTTTCGACCTTGATGTAACGAACGCGTTGCGGCGGTTAGCCTTGATTTAACGAACTCCCAAAGCTGATCAGTCATTACTTTTTGCACTTTTAAGGAAAATTCGGCCGAAGAAATGCTCTAGATTATTGAATATTAATATTGTAAGGAGCCAGCAGCGATGCGAATGCCAGGGATTGCCGCTACCGAGCAAAGTTAGCGATGATGATTATGATGATGGCGGCAACTAGCGCCGCTCCGTGCCTAACGTAGCAGTCTTTTCAGGCTTTGCTTGTCTAGCGTGACACCAGGTGGCATTGGTATCGGCAGCTGATTTCTCTTTCAGATTTATTTTGTTTCGTATGGATTTGAGAACAAGCATTCTTATTTTGTGATTTTCATTTGTTTCAACGGCTTAGACACACTTATGTGTAACAATTCACTTGAAAAGCAACGCTGATAGCCGGTTCTTTCATTGCCAGGGCGCGGGAAGGGAGAGGGGGAGGGACGATGACGAACGACATGCGCCACTTTTTTTTCTTTCTCTATGGATGCGTTGCATTCGCCATTTTGAGTGTTGTCCTGCGTTCTGCACGTGTGCGTGTATCAACTGTACTCTGGTACTGGTTTGTCCGACTTGTTTTGGAGGTGCTAGGCCTGCCTGTCGGCGTGTAGTCGTGCGTCTCCGCTTCTAACTACGTCGTCGGTTGGTCGTGATGAGTTCTACTGCCAGAAAACGAAAAGTTCTGTCTTTTGAAGACAAACTCGCAATTTTAAATGCAGTCTCCGCGGGCGAGAAGAAGAAGGACGTTGCCACCCGTTTCAGCATTCCAGCGAGCACACTATCAACGATTTTGAGTGCGGAACACAGCATCAGAAACGCAGTGGAGTCGGGAACAAGCTCGAAGAAAAAGAGACTGAAGCTGTCCACATACACTGATGTGGACAAGGCAGTGTTCACGTGGTTTTTGGACACGAGAGCCAGAAATGTGCCCATAAGTGGCGCGATCTTACAACAGAAGGCAAAGGATTTTGCGTGTATCTTGGGCCATGATGATTTCAAGGCAAGCAACGGGTGGCTGCAGGGATTTAAGAGCCGGCATGGTGTCGTCGGAAGAGTAATCAGCGGCGAATCTGCCTCCGCAGACAGCGATGCTGCTGCTTCGTGGGTGGCTGACAAGCTGCCTGGAATCCTGAGTCGCTTCGAGGAGGCTGATGTCTACAATGCCGACGAGACAGCTCTATTTTATCAGATGCTTCCGGGCCGCACGCTAGCGCTAAAAGGCGATGACTGCCGCGGCGGAAAGCAGAGCAAGCTCCGCATAACGATTCTGCTGTGTGCCAACCTCGACGGCACAGACAAGCAAGTCCCGCTAGTTGTCGGCAAAAGTGCCCGTCCCAGGTGTTTTAAGGGAACGAAGCGTATGCCCGTGAAGTATGTGGCGAATTCCAAAGCGTGGATGACTCGGCCAATATTTTCTGAGTGGTTGAAGGAATTTAACCAGGACGTTAAGCGGCAAGGCCGTCAAGTTTGCCTACTGCTGGACAATTGCTCGGCGCACCACGTCGAAGGCCTGCAGCTGTCGAACATCGAACTGCATTACTTCCCGGCCAACTGCACGTCCCTAATACAGCCCCTGGACAAAGGGGTCATTAACAGTTTTAAATGCTGTTACCGGCGCCGACTAATCCTGAAGATACTTCTCGACATCCGTCTGGAACGGGAGATGAAGATCGACATTTATCAAGCAGTCGAGATGCTTGCTGCCTCCTGGCAAGAGGTCAGGGCAGAAGTTATCGCGAATTGCTTTTTAAAGGCCGGAATAACCAAAAACGCACGGGCTGGTGCCGACGAGGAGGAGGAGGAAGACCTTTCAACTCCGTCCGATGTGGCTGAAGCGTGGAACGAGCTATGTACTAACGGTGGTGTACCCGACGACGTTGAACTGACTGACTTTTTGTTTGCCGACAACGCCGCCGTGGCTACAGAAGAAATGTCTGATGCAGCAGTAGCTGAAAGCGTGCAAAATCCCGATGGTGGTGATGATGGTGCTTGTGAGGCAGATCCGTGTGACGTGCCTACTACAAAGGAGGTGATGAACGCAATGGACGTTATGCACCGTTTCGTCGGCTCACTCGACGATGAAGGAGCTCTACACGATTTAGCTTCTTTGGAGCGGCGTGTTGTGCCTTCACTCGTGCCGAAGAAGCAAGCGGAAATTACGCGGTTTTTTGGTGTAAAATAAATGCTTGAAGGGTGAGTTCACCTTCACGGATATATTGAGCTATTTGGTTTCGTTTCTGCATCATTCGTACGAGCCTTCACGCGAAACCTGCATGTAACGAAAAATTGCGAGCTTTTGTCAACTTCGTTATATCCAGGTTTAACTGTACATGTAACCAGGCACTGGTGTAACCTAGTCTACCGCCCGTCTTCCTGTTTTCTGCATTTATTCAATCAGCATGGAAGTGCCAACTGCGAAGACACGCCGAGTCCACCATGATGCCGCATTTAAAAGGAAAGTTATCATGTGGGCGGAGACGGACGGAAATCAGGCGACCATTACAGGCATTCGGAGTTCCCGAAACATGCGTACGGGACTGGTGCAAACAGAAGGAGAATATTTTCCTCAGCAAAGCAACAAGGAAGGGTTTCAGTGGACTGAAGCAGGGCCGCTTCGCCGAAATAGAAGAGCTGCTCGTGGAATACGTGCAAGAGCAGCGAGCGGCACAGCAGCCTGTGACGACCGATTAGGTCAAAGTGCGGGCGATGCAGTTAGCCCTACAGAAAGGGCTAACATAAAAGCAAGCAGGTGCTGGCTATCAAATTTTATGGAAAGAAAAGGCTTTTTTCTTCAAAGGCAGACAGGGATATGCCAAAGATTGCCCGAAGAATATTAAGAGAAACTGCACAGTTTTCAGGGGTACGTTTTGAAGTTGTGCCATAGAGACGGCTACCACTTCAATCAGATGTCGATCGATGCCGCTCTACTTTGAAATGCCTACCACCACAACTGTTGAAATGAAGGGGGCGAAGCAAATGTGCGTTTTGTATTCCGGCCACGAAAAAACTAGAGTCACCACAATGCTTTGTTGCACTGCGGATGGGCACAAGCTGCCCCGGTATCTTATCTTCAGACAGAAGATGCTGCTGAAAGGAATCGTGTTTCCAAGTGGCGTGATTGTGCACGCAAAGGAAAAAGGTTGGATGACCACGAACTTGATCACTGACTGGATTGATAATGTTCGGTGGAAGAGACCCGGCGGCAGTTTGGGTCTGCGTGGGATGCTTGTGCTCAACGCTTTCAGGTGCCACCTTGACCAGCGCATCAAGGACGAGCTGGCTGCATGCAACACTGACCTTGTCGTGATACCTGGCAGCACGACATTGCAGCTCCAGCCACTCGATATTTGTTTGAACAAGCCCATGAAAGATAGAATTCGGGCGCTCTACATCGAATTTTTTTGGTCCCGGCAAACGGGTGCAAGTTACAATCGAGGGCGCATTAGAATTGAGTAAATACGGTAGGCATCGGACACATCGTCTGCGGTCTCCAAAGTAAACCTACAAGCGGTGATAGAGGGCAATGGTCAGGTTCACTGCTGTGTTATTGTAGATGAGACTGCGCCACACAGTGACTTATCTCCGGCGCGATCTTGTCGCCTTGTCTGAACCTTGGGATAACCACCTCATCCTTCTTGCCGTAGGAAGCAGAGATGACTTGCACTTCGCTTTTCGTGGACGCATGTTCAGTTTGAAACTTTTTTTTAGTGAAGGTCGATTTGCTGCTTACATTCGTAATACGATGAACAAAAAAACGGCGCATCAGCTGTTTTCGAAGCGACCCACTGCCAGGCCTAGCAGACAAGCTTGACTGCTAGGCCTAGTTGCCATAGCAACAGCCAACCAGAAGGTGCCTCTCAGTGCATTGGCACACTGAGCCAATAGGAGGGCTGCGTGCATCGCGAGCTTCGTCCCGCCGGCCCCCGACTGCTTTACATTTGCGCTTTTTCTATGCAGCCATTGTCGCCGAGGATGCGAAGAACTGAAAGGCAGAACTTTGAGCTTTCGAACAATACCAAGATAGCGGCATTCAGCGGCGGGAAAGACGAGAAATAGCTATGTGAACTCCAGTGTTTCTGCGCGATTTTGGGGTCGTTTGTCGCCATCCGCGTTGACAAAATAATTTTTTTTTTTACACTTAGGGTGCATCTTGCGGCAAATCGTTTTGATACAGTGTAGATTAGGCATTACAGATGCCGAAACAAGTAGTTCCGAAAAATCTATTTTTTTTCGCAATTTTCGGTTTTTGAAACCCGCGTCCCCCCTTAACAATGCTTTAATATCGGTCAGTGTTGCTCGTCACCAACGTTGATGGATCAACCAGTCTTCGACCACTCGTGATTGGAAAAAGCAAATCGCCGCGGCGCCTAGAGAATGCACACTCTGTTCCAGTTACCTACAGATCCAACAGAAAAGCTTGGATGACAAGCGAACATTTTGTAAAGTGGCTGAAGTCCTGGGACGACAACCTGGTAAGCAAAGGCAGAAAGGTCTGCTTACTCATTGATAATTGTTCTGCTCACCATTGTAAGGTCAGCCAACATTGAGCTTCACTTCCTGCCACCGAACACAATGTCGGTGCTGCAGCCTTTAGACCAAAGTGTCATTCGTGCACTGAAGGCGGGCTACAGAAAGTGCCTTGTGCAACAGCTATTGCTAAATCTTTGTACTGGCCGGGAGTTGAAAATTGACCTCCTGGGTGCAATAGCAATGTTGAATGTGTCGTGGAACGACATCAAAAAAGAAATGATTCCAAATTGTTCCCGCCATTGTGGACTCTGTGTTTCCTGCGAGGCTGGCGCCAGTTCATCTAAAAATTTCGTTGAACCCCTCGGCATCGATGAACCACTCCAGGAACTCGACGATTTGTTAAGACAGCTGTCCGAGTTTCCGGATGCCGTTTGTGATAAGACTGTGACTACAGACTCTGTCTCCGTTAACGAAAATGTTGCGACTACCGGAAAGCTCGCTGATGAAGACATTGTTGCCGATCTTGCTTGGGATCTCGCCGGCGACAGTGACACCGAGGACCCAACGAGTTACGACCTGCCCACGTGTTCTGATGCACTTCATGCGCCGAGTGTTGTTCGCCACCACTGCTCATCCATAGAAGGCTGTGTGCTCAGCTGTTCCCAGTCACTCGACAACGTTGAAAAGTGTATCCTAAGAAACGCTTTCAAAGTGAAGAAGCACAAGAAGATCGGTGACTATTTCTCACGCTAATATGTCCGTGGTACATGTATTTAGAAAGTAAAGAACACTTTTTAATGAGGTGCATTTTGTACATTGTAAATTTCTGTAAACATTCTATACTGAATTACACGATATATCGAACTAATTCCAGTTTTTTAGCGAGTTCGATATATGCGAGTTTGACTGTATGGTGTGGTACTGTATGACAAAAACCTGCAGTAAGCTTTCAACTGCACTAGGCCACACATGCTATGAATCAGATAGGTGAACATGCTTATAGCAATATGGCAGGCGACGATAGCTGTAAATGCAATGCGCGACGACTACAAGAAATTTGCTGGTACTGGAAGAGGAAACCAAGTGCATGACGGCATTTTCATGTGACTGAGTGCTTCATACTTTTTCTTGTTCACGTGGGATCTCGCAGCCAGAAAACATATCATACGGTCTCAGGTTGGCTAAATTACCGAACATTAGTGCCGAAAAATCATTTTTTCCGAAAACATATTAACCATTCAAAAGAAACGTAACTGCAATGGGTCATTTTCTGTGTTTTCAATCACGAACGTTGGCGGCAGAAAATCGTACGAAATGGGATTGTATGAAAGAGCTTCTACTTTATTCGGTATAACAAGCTATTCAGCATCAGATGCAACTTCATTATCTTTGTGGTTCGAATAATAGCAGAGAATAGGTGTACAGTACTAGTATAAGCACCTCTACAGTGCTGCAGAAAAACGTAAAATAGTCCTAGCTCACCATTTAGCTCCTTGGCCAGGGGATCTTTGACATCAATAGCAAGCAGCTTCCAGTCAGTTTCCCCTTCGTCTACGAGTGCCACAA
This sequence comes from Dermacentor variabilis, assembly GCF_050947875.1. Taxonomy (NCBI): domain Eukaryota; kingdom Metazoa; phylum Arthropoda; class Arachnida; order Ixodida; family Ixodidae; genus Dermacentor; species Dermacentor variabilis. The sequence continues at coordinate 134,689,314 of NC_134568.1, forward strand.
CACCAAGGACCTTCACTTGAATTACCTCGCCTCGCTTGGCCACCTGGAACAGAGGAGAACGTCATGAACCAAGTGTATTAGTTTATACACACTATAAAGAAATCTCAGCTAACATTTACACTACCATTACATAATTTCATGCAAACAGTCTACTGAATACACAGTATATTGACATCAGTACTATTTATTAGGCTTGTGCAAATATCCTACATTCCAGACATGTACCCAGAGGAGGGTAGCATACACCCCACCCCCTTTCCCGCCCACGCCACCACTCGTCACACACATTCCTAAAGCGCCGACAAATCAATCTATTTGGCGGTCAACATTTTCCTGCCTTTTACAACAAAAGCTGTATATGACTAACCTTCTGTAGTTTTTTCAGCTTCAGTCAACGGAAAAAATAATTATGTGGGCAGATCCTGGTGACAGCACAGAAAGGGTCCAAGCTCAATGGCACAGACCCCTGTGAGCTCAGGAACCTGTAACGCACCCTTCGGGATCATCGGGATGGTCCCACGTATGCGGAGCGCTTAACGTCTGCGTCACTTTTGGCGCGGGTGGGCCTGGTATTGCACTATCTTCGGGATCGGCCCACGTATGGGGACTGCTTGAGGTGTATCCAGACGACGGACCACGGACCTGTTTTGGCCCACGGACAGGGCGACACGTCACGTTTACTTCCTGTCTGTCAGGGCCGCGCCGGGTCCGCGTGAAATGCGAGGGCATTTTTTATGGCGGCAGCTTACGGACTGTTTAGGGCCTTTGAAGTTACCAGGTCTGGCAACAGCGCAACACTGGTAGTATTCGGCAGCCAAATCAGCATCGCCACCATACACACGAGCCGCAGCGCGCGACAAATTGGTTTTTCACAAGCTGCTGCGACCATGCATTGTGGTCAGATGACGCCACATTTTACTTTTTGGTCTTGGTCTAACAATTTCCTACTTTGTAGGGCAGCATCTGGGATGACTTCTTGAGGTGTCCGAAAAAAGAACTTCTGTGGATCAAGATTTGCAAGGAGATGTCCCCAACCCGCCCCCCCATCGCAGCATCCACCACATTAATCTCGGAAGCAGTGCATTGCAATGAGTTCGCGGAGCTGCGGGGTCGAGAGTATCTCTACCGGGCCGTGCTGTTGTCTGCTCTTCGGGTCCACCGTGTGGATGCTGTCACGAGAAGGGCCAAGCATGGTCGACCCCACGTGACCGGTCCGCGGCCCGGTCTGTGGTCCGTCATTTGGTTAATGCCTGCGTCACCTTCGCCGCAGGTTGGCCCGGCATTGCACTACCTTAGGGCCTACCTGCGGCGGAGGTGAAGCACTTTGCTTTTCGTTTGAGAGCTTTGACTGTCGCCAGCTTTCGCTGCCATTCCATCTTCAGAGTGGAATGGTAGTAAATTTTTTCACTCCTTTTGGATGGCGGTAGTTATCGGCATCTCCTGGGGTGCGAAGGCCAGTTTTCTCATCGATTCGGTGCCCGTGCGATCAACTGGAGTTGCGTGCAGTTGTCACCACCTATTCAACGACAACGCGAAGCACTGTTGCTTCGTTAGTCCAACCATCTTTGTTTAGACTGATCCAGGGACCAGGAAAGGGATTCGGTTTGTAGTCGGCTGGTCTGCATGTTTGTGGAACGAGTTGCAGTCGGAGAGAACGTCAGTTGCATTTAACTTTTCCTTTTGCTTCATTATTTCCTCGAGTGACCGCTCGCTGTGACGCTGGCAGATTGTCAGAACCATATACCCGCGATATAGGCTAGATAAGGTGGAAAATAAAATAATGAAAACAGCGTCCATCTTCAAGCCATGCAATAACCGTTAAACCCATAAACAATATGACTGTCATCTGTTACCTCTGTCTGGATTTTCCCTAATTGTACAGCACTTTTCATGCAAAATTGGCAACTGGAAACAAGAGTCACAAGGAGTTGAGAAATTAAGCGATCTACTAAGGGAGAGAGCCAAGGCAACAGCCAAACATGAAGGAAAAGCAAAAATTCACAAATTTAAGCGTTGTTCGTTAAAATATTTATGGATCAACATGCTTTTATTTAGAAAGGAAGTAGAGAAAACGCCGCCAGAAGTGGAGAATATTTCCGTGTGTTTTGAATGACTCTTCTACAGTTATCATTCGAGCCACCTGACGTAGCCATGCACTTCCCTGTTGTGCTAATGGGGGTGTTTTTCTAACCTTCCGCGGCAGGCGCAGTACGCCTAGAACTGCAGCGTCCTACGCTCTACGCGGTTGTACGGGACTGGTGACTACGCATCGTTACCCAACTGCCCAAATAACAACATGAGTCAGTTTTGTCACTTAAATTGGTAGAGCAAAAAACGAGGGATCCAAAAGAACTGTGATTGTTCTGCAAATATATTTCTCTATAATCTTTCCAGAGCTAATTCAAAAAACGCTACTAGAAATCTTTATTTTACACTTTCGCTTGTTTGCTTGTTCTTGGCAGTGTTCTTTCTGTGCTTTTTTCACGCGCGAGTCCATTTGACGCGGTTCCTTGTTTGCCAAATAAAGGAGAGGTGTATCTCAGAGGCGTACCTGTGAGACACACCTTATTTCATTTCTCTTTTGCGGGTTTACACGTCTTAATGGCGAATGGTGGGCATTATTCATATTTGTACTAGTAAAAGTAACTCCCCCCCCTCATTCGCATAGAAATGTTACCTTGGGTTGGGCCCACCCTGAAAAAATAATCCTGGGTACGCGCCTGCTATATTCACGTCGGCCCGAATTTCAGTGTTCAAAGTTTTCAAAGCACCTATTCAAAACTAACGAATATAAATACAGTGAAGTATTTTTTTGTATATAAGCTGCAGCCCCTGTTACAACACCACGGAAAGAAAGAAATGAAAAATCCATGCGTACAACTCTCGAAGATAACAGCATACAACACATGAATCTTTGTAAAAACAGATTCCATTCACGGATGCGCGAATCGTCCCCATCATATCTTCGGCCAGCTGCTCTGTTCCCCACCTATTCAGTGACACCGATGGCGAAGAACTTTGCCCAAAAATTGTTTTCACATCAGTGCTGCAGTGAAACCGTACCTCAAGGCAAAATACACGCTGCTGTGAAGCCACTGCTGAAATTTGCAAGTAACCCGTACCCCGATTTTACCGTTAAAATATAAAACATTTCTTTGTCTGTGCACTTCCATAATGGAATGGGTTAAGCTCATGGGCAATGAGAAACATCAAGCTGAACTTACGCAACTCGGCTTAAACTACTTACGTCGAGCAGTCAAGGGCACATTTCATAGCATCGCAATGATGCACAGCGCACGAATGTGAAATGCTCCCACAGCCCCAACCACCATAAAACTTTAAATATAGTGAAGCATAACATTGAGTAAGAGCCTGTAAACAAATTGTGTGCAAAGCTGGAGTTGTAAGGAATGTTGAACTTGCATTTTTCATGAAAATATCTCAATAACGGCATTCTGAAAATAAACTGTCTCCAGAGATGAACCTGTTTCCTTTTTAAAAAGAAGTGAGGAACCAACCTTCTTCATTTCATCAGCATCTGGCTCTTATGTCAAGGCTTTATGCAAATCACACAACTACTTGAATTATTCACTTTGAATTTATTGAACACGAATTACTATTTGTTTCAACTTCGATTCGAACCAAAAAATTGATATTCGCACAACCCTAGTATTTAAAAGTTCTAAACGAACTGTTTTAGAATTTCAGCACAGATGACTAGTAGCAGAGTTCTCCCCACCACTCCGGATTTACCACCCACCCTTTTTGAGGAGGCACTCGGCAATTAGATTGGCCGATTCAAACAAAATCCCTCCCCCTCCCCTTTTTTTATTCACAATTCTCAGGTGTTCTTTATCACACAGGGAAATATTAGAAAGAAAAAGGATGTAGAGGTTGAGAAAATCACACTTTTATAGCGTGCTGACGGCAAAAAACAGGTAGAAAATTGGGCATCGAGAGGAGCCATCGCACCACTGAGCACACGACTTTTCATTGATACAACACCGCCATATTGGAACCATCATAAAGAGGGGCAATCCGACCTTCAGGGAGAGGCAGCGGTGTATTTCACTGTGCAAAAGTAAAAGCAAAAGCGAAAGGTGGAAAAACTAGTATCACAATTCATTACTACTGCCATGTCGACACAGGAAGCGCTACTATTCTGACATCGATTTGAATTGCCAGCGCGTGTTTTGCTCTCAATATAGACAGAGGTGAGCTCTGCATGTCCTTGTCCGGGAGAAGTTGGTGATCGCTATAGGTGCGTCACTGGCATGCGTTAGATTTGCTAATGCGTCCATAGTGCAAAATTGGTGAATGTACAAGTCAAGATGGCAGCATAGTCGTAAAGGGGAAAAAAGAGAACGAGTGAAAGAGAGGCTTAGTTGCATGTGTAATCCTCAGTCACAAGATGTCCACTCCTCAAGAATTTCGCGGGGAAGGCGGACTAGTAGGGAAGTGGGTGCTAATAAAACTCAACTATATCTTCTAACCAGCACTGCAAGCATCATCAATTTAAAAAATGCAGTCTCATGACTAAAGTTACGTCAGTTTTGTGGCATTTTGCGACACAAGTTGTGATCGACACACAAAGCATGTTAAAAAATTAATGAAGTTGCTGAATTAATGAATTGCCACCATCTTCTACTTAGGTCTCAGAAAGGAGTGTAGTGAGTGAATGTCCCCACCATCAAGGTTGACAGGCCAACTTGTGTACTGTGCAGTGCACACTGGCCTCCTAAAGCCAGGCTAAGCACTTCACACCCAAGCTGCCATTACCTAGCAGTTCCACTAATCGTCAAAGGCAACTTTTATTCACAGCTTGACCAACTAATAGCAATGTCTTTATGGATTCCACAAATTACAATACTATTGCCACATCATCATCAATGCTTTGTTTGTTAAAGGAATACTGACATATCTTCAACATGTCATTTTTTTGTATTGATTCTAAGTGTAAGCCCTAAATATAACCAAGAAAAATACTAGCAAGCATCAGAGTGTCATAGATAGTTTATTAAAACATTTGCTACCAGTTTTGATTTCAGCAACTAGGAGGTGGATGTATGAATACGTCCCGAAACACTGGCTTGTAGTCACTGTGGCTGCCACACGCAAGCATAGGAACAAGAAATGCACGCAGCACTCCTGCTTATGTTTTTTTATAAGCAACATCATCATATCTAGCGTTCACATCACATGCAGCAGCATTTCTCCAGCACACGATGTCACCCGTAGGCACTGACGCGTCGTCCGGTGCCAAGTGCGAAAGTGATTGTATCTCGTATACCCGAAGGCAGTCGATCAAGATTACGGCCCCTTCGCACCAATCTATGTACGGCACCGAATCCACACACGATGCCTGTTGGGTGGCACCAAAACCAGCAAGGAATGTGTATTCCCGGGCGATCACTCACTTACGGACCGATGCATGGCACTCCATGCTGCGACCGCCACCTCGACCGCCACAAATAATTCCATGTCGGTGGGACGTGGATTTCCTTGTTTTTGCTGCATTTTTCTCGCTGAGACGCAGATTACGCACTGCACCAGGTGTGCAAAAACCGTCGTCACATGTCAGTAACAACATGTTGCCGCTTCGAACGGGCGATCAACAAACAAGATGGCGGTCATCCTCGCGGTCATGACGTGGTCCAGTGTAATCACTTCTGACACTTGGTTGTTTTTGTAAACAAAAATAGTGGCTACCCCACAAGTGTAATGTGGTGGTATATTACGCAAGTTTAGTGCAAAGCAATCGCATTTGAGCACATTTTGGAGCCTGCTAGCCTTGCACGAGTAGGTAATATGCAGGTTTACATTCCGGTAAATTTTGTTGATGTAGGATTGTAGTACAGTGAAACCTCGTTAAACCGCAGTTGGCCGGAGCTCGGAAAAAGTACTTACTAAACGGTAGTACTGCTTAACCGAAATAGCATGAGATCGCCCACTTACATATCAAAAACGGAACTCTGAGAGAGTGCGATGAGAGGGCAAAAACATGCAGTATTTATTCACTTCGCGCGACAAAGGTGTTATTTGCATTTGATGCCGGGGCGGCCTAGCAGCGACGACAGCGACCTCAAACTTACTGAAGCTGGAAGCCAGCTTTTCAGCCAGCCCCCTCTTCTCGGCAAACCCTCGCATGGCAGATTTTTCGGTGGCATTGCATATTCTCCATGCACGGGCACGGGGCACCTTTTTCATTGCAGGTTGCTGCTCTCGTCGCGATGATTGCATTCATGAGGCTGACGGTAACGTGCAGCTTCTGCCACTGTCAGGCCCGAATCACTCACGCTGTCGCTCTCCGTGTCGTCCTCATCACTGTCGTTAGGCGACACTTTCGCAACAACAGAGGCAAGCAACGATGGCGAAAAGGCAAACCTCGTAGCCGGCATCTCTTCGCGGTCGCAGCAGTGCTGCCGAGCAACTTCGCATTCTAACTGCCGCACACCGTAGATAATGGTAGACACCTGTCGCGTGCCAGTGCCGACTTCTTCATGCCACATTTGACAGCATGAACGATGTCCAATTTTTTTTCTATGCTGAGCACCCGGTGTTTTTTATCTGAGCTTCGGCAAGACGCGAGTCCTAGCTTGCACGACGCCACGATGCTCTCTGGCATGGCACCGAAATAGTGTTGATGTTGATGTGGCTTCAGGTGCAAACGCACAGGGTGATTGGAGGCCGCTTTTCTGATCTCTGAGGCTTGTTGTTCTGCCGGGCCGCCCGATGGGGACTACGCATTACCGTGATTGTGCAACGAAAAGTGGAAACACCTACGTGTTAACCGACACGTATGCAATAAGCTGGTACAGTTTGTGGGGATAGAAAATTCATTTCGTTCAATGGCCACTGAGTCGGGGATTTGACTTTACTACTTTTAAAATGAAACTACTCTTTATGCAGGTACAGTTTAACGAGGTTCTACTGTACAACGACATTTCGTTGTCGAGAGGTATAAAATGCATTGAATCCTATGAGAGGTCGCCAGGGATACGAAAATATTTCATTGTCGCAAGAATTTCTTAGTTGCAGTATTTCATTATAGCGGGTTTCAACTGTACTTGCTAAGTGTGTCATCCTTTTACGTGTCAGAAGTGTGTGGTACAGTTTATACAATGTAGAAAATATGTGGCAGTACTCCTTGTAGAAAGGAACAGGTTAAGCTTGCATGTAGATGGAAAGCATCAAGCTAAATTTGGGCAACACAACATAAACTGCCGGCATCATGTGGTCAAGGGCACACTTCACAAGGTTGCAATGACACACGGTGTGCACATGTTCACACACCTTTTCTTTCTTGACTAGTGACTAACAGCGGATGGTACGCTAGCTCGGGTGAGCCAAGCAACACATTGTGCTGGTTCTACATGACTGCATGCCATCAGTGGCACCGACTGGGGTGAAAAACTCCAAACACCAGGCGCACGCTCCAGACTGGCCATGATATGGCATGCACAGTTGTAAAGTCGAATTTCGTTAATTCGAACATGCTTAATTCGAACATTCCGTTTATTCAAACTGACACTGTAGTCCCATTGAAGTTACGTGTATTCCAATGGGTGAAAATGCCCGGTAATTCGAACGCGCAACTGCTTGCGCGTTCGTGGCGCTGCGTCCGACGCGGCAGCTAGTCACACAAAAGGTGAGACCAACACTGAAGTCCAAATCCGCGTGTCCGCGCGAACAAAGGCAACAGCACGGCAACAGGTTTGCAGAGGCACTATCGGCACTATCGAGCTTTGGATATGGATTCGTGACCCCCCTTGTAGACAACAGAAGTCGCTACAACCTTGCAGCTGCCGACGATGATACCACGCATACGTAATGCCCTCTCGTGGTGGCGCAAGGTACCAGGGTGTAGTTTTATTATATTTTCATGTTTTTTTTTTGCAAATAAAATGTTTTCCGTAAAATTTCATGCAAGATTCATAAAATTATAAGACTGCTTGAAATTCGTACATTTTACGGAAAATTTGGAAGAGTTGGCAGGTATGACAATGTCAGAGACATGAACTATTAATTTTGCAAGCGTAATGACACGTAATATGACATTTATTCAATGTCACATTCCAATTTTAACTCAATCCTGTCAATAAATTGTTCCTATAACATTCAGATTTGTTAGAGAAGAGGTAGTCAATATATTTTATGTACAGTGAATGAGAGCTATACATCGCTTTAAAATGACCTGGAAATCAGTGCAGCCACCTAATGGCTGTTGCCAAATACCCCAGATATGCACATGCAAGCATCAGCGTGCAAAAGACAAAAGCTTCACCAGCTTACCCGATAGCCGATCTCGCAGATATCAATGGGATCATTGTCTCCCTTGCAGTTGGTCTTGTTGTCTGTGTGGCTTGGATCCTCCCAAGTCTGCAAAGAATACACAAATGATAAAATGTGAGTGGGCAGCTAGTGAGCATAAAAATCATGCTTAAATGATACTGTAATAAAAAAAAAAAGGACGCAGGCCTGGTGAATGTCTCTGAGCCAAATCAGCCAAGACAAGGTTTATTACACAAAGCTGCAAAAGAAAGAATATTATCACAACACCAACTTTACAGACAAGTGCATAAGCACACTGACTTATCAAACATTTAGCTACAGTAGGAAAACATCAAAAGTTGGAATTCAAAGCATAAAAGTGCACACTTGAACAAGTAGTGAGAAGATATAGGACATATGCTAACTAGCAAGTAAATTCTATTTCAAGCAGGAAACATTTAAAGGGACACTAGAGCAAAACACTAATTCAGTTTAGATTGGTAAAGCATTCTTCGAAAGCTTTGTTGTTAGTTTCGATATAATAGGTTGATTATTAGAAGAGAAATGGAAGGTTAAAGGCTAAAATTTTGAATTTCACGCCAAAACCTCCTCCCCATACGTAAGTATGACATCCCATATTTCAAAGTACCTTTTTGTATTTGGGCCGCATTGGCTCCATAAAAGTTCCCGAAACTTGCCATGTTCAGTCTGACTCCTTTAGAACACAATGTAGTCAATCTCTGCCACAAAATAATTAACTACACCTTAGCAGGCGCTGTCAAAATCTATGATGTCACGGCATGCTGGTGCAGGAACTTGAGAGTCACCATCTAGTTTTCGTTCTCACACTTTTTTTCTGGCTTACCAAGCATCTTCACACGGTAAGAGTCATGTTCCTGGTATTGTAGAAAGGCGATTTACTAATGCAGAACAAATCATATTTCTGTTTTAGTGCCCCTTTAACCCTTTGAGGGTCGATTTTTTTCGCCATATGCGACCGCCCAGGGTCGATTTTTTTATTGCAGATTCCAATTCCTTTTAGGGAGTTATTTAGAAAAAAAATTCACTGTAATTTTTCTAGGGTGACTGTAAAGTGAGAAAAAAATATTTTGCGTTGGTATATATGCACTCTTCATTCATGAATAACAACAATAAAGAAAGGAAATAAACTTATAAGAATTGAAAATTTGATACATTGTTATAGTTCAAGGCTTTGAAAATGCGCACACTAGAATATTTCGCAAGATTCAAATGTTCCTGCTCTTACCCTAATATGTACATACATCCATAGCGTAATCGAACTGCGTAGGTACACGGACTCAAGAAAGCTGTGTGGCTGTGTGCCCATCAAGAAAGCAAAATGCGTGACATACTTCCGCTAATCTTCATCTTATTGCCAACAAGAGGCAATTAGTTGTCGCGAATCTCAAAAAAAAAAAAAAAAAAGCAATGGAAATGTATGCATGGCGGCATCTTTCCTATGCGCACCCTTGTGAGCACTAAACGAGCGAGAAACAAGCGGCAGCCCTTTCAGTGATTCGTAACAAAATAGCCATCAGTTTTGCAAGCGAAAGAAGCCGAAACCGCCCGCGGAACAAAAGCCAAACCGCCACCTGCCCGCGCAGTAGTATATAGATGCACCGGCGCAAACTAGCTCTAAAACCATGTCTAAAACAAACCGTACAAGAAAAACCGAAAGAGGGAGGTGCGCAAAAAAAATTCCCTATATTCCCACATAGTGGCAGCACATGACAGAAAAGAAAAAGTTAAAAAATTGGCGCGCTTTTTGAACGTACAGACGGCGCCGTTAAATATACGGCATCGACCATTTTGGGCTTCGTTCGTGGTGCCGCATATTTACGTCATTGATCCTCAAAGGGTTAAAGATGCAAGAGAGTGTATCAAAAACACGCTACATAATGAGTGAATAACAGGAAGTACATTCTTTAGAGTGACTTACTGATACAGCCTATTCACAGAATTTTTTTTTTTAAAAAGCTTTGTTTACAGCAGTGCGATGAAGGCATTGCCAATACAAGTTCACTCATTCTTTTGTATGTGAGATACCGTATCTACTCGCATAATGATCACACTTTTTTGTCAAAAAAATTGCCGCACATTCAGGGGTGCGATCATCACGTGGGTTAAATTTCCTGCAAAAAGAACAAATTTTTTTTTCATCCCGCATTTGCTGCGAGATGACAACAGGTCAATAAACAGGCGGCTGCAACTGTAACAGGGACACCAAAACAAAAATGGCAGCCGGCGGAGCAAGCCGAACGCGCCGAACAAGATTTTTTTCTTTTCGCGAGTACATTACGCACATTGAAACAGTTTCTTCCATATCAGTAATGAATAATATTGACACGCTGATGAAGAAGATGTTTTAATCATCATAGGAAGAAGACGATGTTCTGGGTTTCGCACAATGGCTACCATCTTGTCAGCTGATATAATATCGGCAAGTCTGTGGCAATAACATTGCCATGTCCACTTTGAGGGGATAGAAACACAGATGGGCGTGCTTAGCTGCCAGTGACATAGAAACACATGGCAGGCATGCTGCAGAAATTGCTGCATTTGTCTTCACTACTATCTTAAACGGCATGTTTCCACTAAGGGTGGGCGAATATCTTAGCTGTGTTATAAGCGTCGGCATATGAATAGGGTACACTTCTAACGTATCAGTGTAAACGTGGCTACTGTCGTTGCCGCTCACGATTTGTTGCGTGCCCACGAGTCCAGACAAAAAGAATCGAAAGGCACCTCTTTTGTTGGTGTTGTTGACCACAACCGTTATAAAGCCTAGAAATAATAAAGCCAAGGCAAGTTTGGTTGTAGCTTTTTTTTATGTTTCGTGGAAGTGTGGAAAGTGATGAAAGGAATAAAATGGGGCATCTGCTTAAGAATGGTTGGTGCATGCAGACTGCTTGGTATGTCTTGAAGAGTCGTTCGCTTAGCATTTGACAGCATTCGACAGATAAGCGCGATCATCATTAGCTAGACTTGGCACACAACCAGGGTGTCTACCAAGTTGACATTTCCGAATTCCCTAAGTTTTCCAGGTTTTCCCTGAGCACCTTTGCAAAATTTCCTGAATGAGCCCGAACTTTGTCTCTCTTTGTCTCTAGTAAATATGTTGAAAAAAAAAATTACTTAATCCAGTTTGAAAAGTAAGGAGTAATATCTATTTAAAAAGAAAACAGAAGGAAGATGTTAGAAATTGCACAGCGAAAAAAATGGTAAGACCCATCCCAAATCGAGTTGAATATTTTCAAATACAATAGAAAAGGAGATGTACACATAAGTAAATATTATTAATATGAGCTATTTCTATCAACTGATAGCAAGCTCATCGGTATGAGGCCTGAACTTTGTCACAACTAACATTTTCTCTCAGCAGCTGGGAAGTCAACCTCAACTGTCCCGACATACTCTCAGCCCGTACACAACATCTCAGTGTTGCGTTTCACTGCTTTAAAGAGTTTATTTTGGTTTGGATGGAGGGACACCTGCATCTCGGCGTCAGTCAACACTTTGCTTTTTAAGCTCAAGCTCCTTCAAAGAGGCGGTGGCACGCTTCCTTTCCCGTTAATTCCTCAGTGTGTCGGTCCTTTCTGTTCTCATCCTTCTGCCACGCTTTCACCCCATGGATCATTTGAAGCATCCTCTTGGTCAGTTGTACAGTCAATTTCAGATTTTTCGGACTCCCTAGGGCCCGCAAAAACATCCGAAATATTGGGCAGTCCGGAAAAAAATAAAGGCATGTCTTTAACTGCCCTTAAGGGCTAAAATTGCCACAGGCACGTCCGAAAAAGCTCTTAAGGCCTGCCAGTACACTTATTAGGCATACCGGTGCTCGTACTGTGACAGGAGACGGGGGTGCACGCGTGTATAATTAAGGAATACATACTGTGTCCCTTGAAAATTGCCCCTTCCTACATTGTTATGTTTCACCGCGTGACACTTCTGTACTGAGGCGAAGCTAACTTTCGGAGACTGGCATTACGCAACACGCTGTGCTCTGCGAGCTTCGAAGCGAATCGTGAAGATTACAAAAGCGGAATCGGTGCCATTGCTGACAGCGGCGAATTCTTTCAATGAAAAACACGGCACCGCACGGCAAGAAGATTAATAGCGAACATAGAAGCAGCTAGGCCTAACGCTGTCGTGGTGGCACCTACGGCTGCCAGCGGATCTGCGTGCGAGAGTGCCGGTTCGAGGTGGCGAGATAATCAAAGTTGCGGTCGTGGTGGCTTTGATTAATGCCCTTTCAGACCTGCAGTCAGGGCAATATACATGGACTATATGGAGTACGTGGTGGTGCCGCAATGCCGTGCGGGCATGTCCGAAAAATCTGGCATCTGGAAAATCAGTCGTTAACTACTCTGGCAATACATCGTGCCGATGACACGGCGTCAATGATGATTCGTTGCGATTACTCTGTTACTGGAGCCAGCATTAACACGACTTCGTTCCCTTTCAATAAAGTTACAGTTAATTTTCCCTGATAGAAGCACAAATTCCCTGAGTATTTCCAGACTATTCAAATTCCATGAGAATTCCCGGTTTTCCCGGTTGGTAGACACCCTGACAACATATCGCTGCGGCAAGTTCAGGGAGCAATCATTACACGAGAAAGAAAAAGAAATAGAATTTTGTCGACAAAATTCAGGGGTGCTATCATTATGAGAGTGCGATCATCATGCAAGTAAATACAGTACTTCCGCTAACTCATGCACAAGTGTCACGACTCTTGCTCAGAATTCAGATCCTAGGAAGCCAGCTCACAGGTACAGGACTGACAATTCAATGGTGAATATGACACAGCTGTATTATTATCAAACTCCTGATCTGTATTGATCATACAGGCTGACAGGTCAATGCCTGAGTACGACACCAGGTCATGTTCATGTGGTTGGTTGCAGATCCACCAGCCCATTTGGTTAATATAGCCTTTTCTGCATGTGAGCAAGATTTGACACACTATGACAATGGCACAGGCAACATTAAGGCCTTGCATACATCTTTCTGCATGAGGGAAGTGCTTGAATCGAATTAAATTCTGGGGTTTTACATGCCAAAACCACGATTTGATCATGAGGCACGCTGTAATGGGGGACTCCGGATTAACTGTGACCACCAGGTGATCTATAACATGCCCTCAAAGCATGGGACATCAGCGTTTTTGCATTTCACCCCCATCAAAACGCGACCGCGGCAGCTGGGAGTTGATCCCGCAACCTCATGCTTAGCAGCACAACACCACAGCTGCTAAGCCACCATGATGGGTCGAGGCAGGTTCTTGTGTGGTCCGAAGATACATTAGTAATGTCATTATATTAGATACAAAGCAACATGATGCAGCATCTAAAAAAAGCAAACAATGGAGGGCTTCATCACGGCTCTGTTTGTTCACAGAACTTTCAAGACAAGTGACAGACATCAACTACCAACTCTGTACTATGCATAGCTGAAAATGAACATTAGAAATTTTATAATCCTTAAAAACGATTAAATTCCGTGGTTTTACATGTCAAAATCACAATCTGGTTATGAGGCATGTTGTAGTGGAGGACTCCAGGTCTTGTCAAATTATTCACAACAGTGTCAGCAGCAGAAAATGAAAAGTTGCTTTCAGATGGATGCTGGTATATATAGTGAAAATAATTGGTTCTTGCTGGTCCATACATCACTAGCTGGCAGATGAACACCAATTCCTTGCTAAAGGCATTTGCCACAGAAACCTTGATACTAATACACTCGAACTTCAATATATCAAACATAACGGTGATTGCAAAATAGCTCGATATAGCCAGAATTCGCTATATAAAATAACATAACGAATGCATCAAAAACTCCTGCAAATCAATAAATGAACAAAGGGTGCGATCGGGGATCGCTGTTCGGAGCGCGCGGTCGATTGCACCGCACGCAATTGGCCTAGGCCACACCTATTTCATCAGCCGCGCAAAGTCGGCGTGGTCTAGGCCAATCGCGCATGGCGCAATCAAATGCGTGCTCCGAACAACAATCCCCGATCATGCCCCAATCATGGCACAGTAAATACTCACTTAAAGCTTCACACAAAGTATTTATTTACTTGGCTGAAAGTACTGCAACAGTGTAGCCTGCTTCTTATTGGCAGCCGCGTGCTTAAACACGGAGTCCTCAACATAGTCTTAAAAGATTTACAAGTGATACGCCACTAGTGCCGTAGAAGGGCCAAAGTAGCTACAGCCTCAGTTGAAATCGGGAGCGGGGCAACATCAGCGCTTGCGGGATCAACCTCGGCAGCGTCTTCATTTAGGCGCTATTTCTGCTGCAATCTCCACGTCTGTCAATCGAATCATTTTGAAACACTGTTAATAAGAAAGCATGAAGTGGCATCTGCCAAGGCGTCTATGAGTGAGCCCAGTGAGCCCGTGGTGTCGCACGTCTTTGAAGGTGCAAACCGCCATTGCTCGCGAGGCGCAGCAGGCACAAAGCGCAGCACCGAGGAGGAGTCAGTGCGGCAAATGCAATACGTCATTGACGTTGTGGAACTAGCCAAGCCGCCGCGCGTGTACGTCGCTACGTTCAAATGGCACCCTCGGCGCAATTGATGTGTGCAGCTATAGTGCGCAGCAGTTGGGAACGCCCATCACGCCACCTCTAGCTTCGAGAGTGTTGTGGGAAAGCTCACCGCCTGTCAACAGAGCACATGTGGTCTAGGGTGGCAGAGTTCGATATATACATTTTACGTCCGACCCCGTTTCATGGATGGATGGATGAATAACTTTCTTGAGGTCCCTGGGTGCACACGATTAGCGTGCAGCGAGCCGCTCCCACGTCGGGACAGAGAGGCCATGCCCCCCACCCCCCCCCCGCCGCATCGCGGGCCCGATGGACAGCCCAGAGCTGTGCTTCAAGGTTCAAGCTGCGTAGAGCTCTATCCCACTCTTCCCGTTTGAAAGAAAAAATTTAATATACATGCGATTTTCCAGGTGATATAGAAAGTGTCCGATATACACAATAATTCTGCATATCCATGTTCAATATATCAAGGTTTGACTGTACCTGGGTCACGCGGGCAAATTTAGTGCCACTTTTAGTGAGTGCACCCTGCCTTAAGTGTCATTCACAGGCTGTCAGACAGTCAGGTTTAATGGGAAGCTGAAACGGTTTTCAAATTTCATGAATTGCTGGGATTGGGAAGAACAGACCTATTAATTTATGGTTCTCAAATTTTTTTTCTTCGTTTTGTTAATATAAGGGGCGGAAATTGCTTTCTAAATTCCCCCCCGCGGACACGCCCCCGTCGCTTCCCAGAGTGCCGGGTGAGGAGGCAGCCGGAGGAGAGAACCGGCGAGAGTGACGTCAGTCCCGGGGAGCGTGCTGGCGGACCGGCTTGCTGGCACGTGCTGGCGTGTTTCTTTCCATCCTGCGCTTTACTAGACGGCGCTACGAGAGATCTGCCGCCACTGACGTTTGCTTTCTTTTGCAATTTGCGTGAACTGTGCTTCCTTTCTGTGCTGCGTGAGTGCCTACAGCCAAGGGCGCCCAACGTGCCTTCGTTCTGTGCAGCATTTGGCTGTGCGAACACAGGCGGGCGAGACAATGTGGTGTTTCACGTGTTCCCGAAGGACAAGAAGCTTGCAGTGCAGTGGGTCCGTGCGATGAGGAGAGAGAATTTCGTGCCGACGAAACCAACTGTGCTGTGCTCGAACCATTTCCGCGACAGTGATTATCATCGGAGCTTGACAACGATGCGGGCAATCGGTTTTCCAATTTCGGTGTTCCGGTGCCCACATTGATGCACTCGAGAAATGCAAACATTTGCAGCCATGAACGTCTGGTAACACAGTTTTAGTGTCGCCGGATAGCCTTACGACCAGTGCGGAAACGTGTTGTTGCTCGCGTTGCTAGGCTTGCCTAGCGACATTTGACGTACGGTTACAGTTACCGTAAGGTTACTGTGTTTACCACATGGCGGTGCTAAAACTTCC
Source organism: Dermacentor variabilis (assembly GCF_050947875.1). Classification (NCBI taxonomy): domain Eukaryota; kingdom Metazoa; phylum Arthropoda; class Arachnida; order Ixodida; family Ixodidae; genus Dermacentor; species Dermacentor variabilis. Next base: position 134,705,573 of record NC_134568.1, read on the forward strand.
CAATATTTGTATGCCAGCACTAGCATGCAGCACGCATACCGATTCTTGATCGAGCCACAATCGCAACGTCGTCGAACCATAGTCTGAATATTGCACATATAATCCCCCTGGCCATCTCGATCTAGATGTGTATGATAAGCAACTTACATGACTGTACCTCGCAGCACTGTATGTGCGCGCTTTGAAATGCGGTACTTATAGTCGTGATCGTGTATCAACACGCGAAAAACCACCGAACTTTAGACAAGCAGTGGCAAGGTGCTTGACATCGCAGGATAGCACCCGTGTTTACAATCTAATGAGAAGTTAGTGCTTCCGCATTCTTCCAGCAGCAAGTACGCAGTGACACTTTAGCGCATTTTTTCTCCTGTCATTGCAATGTGCAGCGACATAAAAAAACATACATACCAGCTAATATTTCCAATGCGCGACAAGGTGCACACATCATTCTCGCTGTTGGCACACTCAACATCGTCGTTGCCGCCATCGTTTTCTGTATCGGCTGTCGGTTGAAACGTGTAAGGCGAAAATACAAGCTGCCCGAGACATCGAGAACGCTCCATAATGCTTACAACTCATCTGTGAAGCCAGACCAGAACAGCGTACTACGCTCAGAAACGGCGGCACCGACCGGTGATCCCCGTGAATGACGTCACAGCGGTCCCGACCAACCACGGGCAACAGCAGCGTTCGCGCGATGCCCTGAGGCACTGGCGCGCGTTTTCTTGCAAGAAACAGCCGCCTGCGTTTGTTTCTGCCCTTTTTAAACTAGATATTCATGCTCAATGGCCTAAAAACTGTAGAATGCCGCAGGGAACTCATTTTTTTCGAAAATTGTTTCAGCTTCCCTTTAATGACACTTCACGTGGAGTGCATTTGCCAGCAAGTGCGTTCAGTGAACTCACTTCGCTGTGATGAAGTGCCTTGTGCTACCTTGTGCTAGCTGATTACAAGTTATGCCTGCGAATTTCCTCATTTCATCACAATATCTAATTCTCTGGCATCCTTGGCTGTAATTATTTTCCCTTGGCATCCATTCTGTAACTCTAATGGTCCACTAGTAATCTACCCTATGCATTACATGGCTTGCCCAGCTCCATTCTTTCCTCTTAATGTCAACTAGCATATAGGCTACCCCTGTTTGTTCTCCAATCCACACCGCTGTCTTCCTGTTTCTCAACATTATGCCCCAGATTTTGTTGTTCTATCGCTCATTGCACAGTCCTTAAGTGCTGCCATAACATGCTCCAAATGCTCATAATCTCTTCCCATGCCATTATGAACGGAATCCAACATTTTTCCCCTGATCGCCTTGGATGCAATGCTGCTGTTCTGTCTTGGCTCGTGATGATCAATGACATTTATGTGGTTGAAATGAATTACTTAATTTGCACCTAAGTTTATTCTAAATGCTGTTTCGAACTATAGCACACTATTTTGCAGACATTGCTTAAAATAACAAATTCAGTGAAGTGCCAATAATTTGAAATCTCTTCATTCAAACTGACGGATAATTCGAACTGATCCGCTGGTCCTGGCAAAGTTCTATGTAATCGAATAGAGAAAAACTCCCGCCAATTCAACTCGACATACCGTGCAACGGTTATTTTGAACAAGATTTCTCACCCCACGATCCTCTTTTCTGATAAACCTGAGCCAAAGTCAAAGGTTGTATGCATCGCTAGCTATCGTAACACCGCATGCCTTAATAATGACGTGGAAAGACACGCGAGAAGCCAAAGCCTAGCCGGACAAAGCAGAGCAGCACACCCTCCTTTCCCAGCCAGCTTAAATGAGCAGGAAGGAGCCCCTAGCACACTTGAACACGTCAGCTCCAACATGCGACATGCGGGAGGCCAGTGCACATCAAGCCACCATCCTTCTTGGCTTACCCTCACATATTTTCCTTAGCACCCACAACAAATGGCACATGAGGCACAATTGGACTTCGTATGGCACCTAGGCTTCTTCTGGCACGTGTCGTCATGCGGCAATGGAGGAAAGTTAGACTCTCAATGCAAGCCCCAGCGAGGGTTTTGTACGCTGTACCTCACAATTGCTTTAAAGGGGGCTATCCTTAGTTCAAACACGTTTCCGGTGCCCATGAACCTCGAATTAACAAGATTCTGTAATGTTGTGCCTACTGATTTACCCGCAGCCATTAATTATAAAGGGCATTTTTCTTTCTTGTGTAGCAACGTGCCACCCAAAGTAACACTCGGGTAGCTGAAGTGCAATTGCTCAAGGTGACACTAAATTTGCACGCGCAACCCACGTATGAGACTTGTCCTATAGCATCGTCATATAATGTCATCTGAAACTGCACTCATGAGCAGCACCATCACTGCAGTTAGGCACTTAACGATGAAAGAGCATTTAATAAATCTCAGCCAGCACAAAAATATTTCTTCCAAGGCATCATACACGTGAGTTTTCATTAGTTCGAGAATGAAATTGCGTCTTACTCTGGCAATTGCAGCATAATTTTTTTCAGTGAGCACCCTCTCATTAATTATTTTGGTTAGAGAAAGTATTAGCATAGTTTCAGCCAATTTGAAGAGGTCGAGTATGTCAGTGCATTCACTGTTGTATGCACCGACAGAGAGAGGAGAGATGCTGGTCCGACTGAGCGCCATGCCAATTGTGGTGACCCAGTCCCGTCTTTGCTTTTGTCATATGCTGAAATCCTCCACTTCCAGTAAATGACAACTACTGTGATATGCACTGCCTCTTCTCATTGCCCTCACTTTGTGGAACAAACAGAGATAACATATTGACTCTAGAGGAAAAGCTGGGTGAAAAAAGTGGTAACCGCAGACATGTTCCTACTTCTCATCATTGCAATGCAAAAAATAATCAAAACAGGAGATGCAAAAACAAGCATTTACACATAGCACATACATATGGACAACATGTAAAGTTCATTCAATATATTTCTGAGAAATACCCAATGGTTATAAACAATAGCTAAATAACCGAGGCACATGAACTAGATGTCATTACCATACCGAGAGAGGTTCGGGATCGTGTTAATTGCACGCCTCGTCTGAATCACATATCGTTATCAGCGCCTGCCCAGAGTAGCAACATGGCGGTGCCCTTGTGGTTTCCGATTTCAATGCATACGCGCTATAGGGAGCTTTGCCTCTGGAGCTGGTTATACAGTGAACTCTCGTTAAGATGAATTTGATTAAGCCAAATTCTCGCATATAACGAACATGGGAACATTTGTTTGGTTTTCTATAGACTCAATGCAAATCAAATCCGCTTAAGACGAACTGCCTCAGACATGCTCTTTGGTTAAAACGAACATTCGGAGTGACCGAATGCACCCGGGGCTGCACCCAGGGGTCGTCCACGGACGATGTGCAAAGTACGATGTGCAAAGTCCGTGGACAGAGGTGAAAACAAGAGAAAACAAAAAGCGACAGTGACGTTTCACTTCGTGAATCCAGGTGACGCGAAAGCGCATTGGTGCTACCATATTTACAAGATTGTAAGTCGACCCCCCCATATCGCGTGACAGGAAAAAAAAAAAAAAAAGAGGGAGCATACCCGAGGGCACATTCGATAACAAAAATTTATTAGTAGCTGAAATTGTCATTGGACTATTCGTCTTCACTAGTGCTGCCATCGTCATCGTTGCTGCGGTCCCACAGCGCGCCTTGGTCCAGCGAAATTTCACATTTGGCAAACGACCGCACCACGACATCTTGTGGAACAGCAGCCGATGCTGAATGCACCCAACCACACGCAGCCGTCAGGGAGGCTCTTTTGACAGGTCCGGTTAGCGTAATTTCGCGGTATTCTGCCGCCAGCCACTCGTACTCACGGCGGACCAGGGCCTTAAAATGCGAAGGTCCGGGCTTGTTTCATGACTATGTCGCACTTCACTGGCAGGGACTGATCAGGCATTTCAGCGACGTACGCCGCAAGCTTAGCCTACAGCTCTGGGAAGCGACCACACTTCGGCACGTGGGATACTTCTCACTTGCCGTCACAGGTGAAAATTTCGCTTCGCTGCAGTCGCCACTCTTGCTCCACCCGTTCGGAAACATATAAATTGTGACCCGCTGCGCAGTGATTTGTTTCTTCGGCGTAAAGGATCGCAGCCCTCTTGAACACGGCTATGAACGAGTGCCGAACGATTAGTGGGCCTGGAGCACTCATGACGACTGGGGAAGCATAGAAGTAGCACGTAACCGGCAGTAAAGTGGAATGCGTCAAACCAATGTATGCCCAATGCCAATAGCTTTCAACAGAGAAAGAGAAACCCACAAGCAGTGTCTGCTCTTCCATGAACTACCGATACTCCCTGTAAGCGCCGCCGTTCTGAGGGTACCGCCGCAAATAAGAACAGCGGCGCTTCCATCAACTATTGACCCCCCCCCCCCCATGAGTGTTGCGTTTACTGCAAAACTCTCAAAAATGTTGAAAAACCCTTCCGAAAAGCGAACCAAAGCACGAGATAGCGGAAAGATACGAGTAGGGCCATAGAGGAAACATAAAATTGTAACTACATTGTAGCTCCCATTGGTCTCGCTTTTTTGGCGGGGCCATGTTTTGGTTTAAGTCGACCCACCAACTTCAGACTTTCAAATTTTAAAAAAGTGGTCGACTTAAAATCGTGTAAATACGGTATATGCATACGAAGCTATTGGCCCTCAGTGTGCCTGGTCCTCAGTGTGCCAGATCCTATTCAATCAAGACGGGGCTCATGCGGCCGCGCCATACACAGCAGCCGCCAAAGTAGAATGTCCCCTTGTAAGCATTTGCTAAATTAACAAGCATGGTGTCAGTGCACACGGGCAAACATGAACACACCACACTCACTCGATGACCGCGGATGCTAGCTGTCAAAACGCTGGCGTGAGGAATCGCAGCAGCAGCAGCAAGCGAAGTGACCTTCGTGCTGTCTATCACTTCAACGCAAGCTGAGTGGCGAGAACACAGCACAGGCATAGCTAGAAGCCATCGGCCCACCTAGACTGTGCCCCCAAAGCAGATCGCATTCAAAATAAAGCCCACGCAATCGAATTACACTCCCCCCCCTCCGATGCCATGCATGCGATGGAAGATGGTTTGCTTCCCCCCTCCCCCTCCCCTCCGGGGGTTTACCGTTTCCTCCTTCGCACACGCGAGACTGAGCCACCATCATTCACTCACCGTTGCATGCTTTCACTCGCACACAAAGCGTACGGTACACGAGGACGAGGTTATCCCGAGACAAACCCAGTATGTTCGTATCGCAAACGAAACCTGTAGCAACTGCCAGAGGAAGTCAACCCAACGCGCCTCTGCCTACCTTCTTCCTCCGCAATGCTTTGCCTCGTTTCTCCTTCCCCACTTCGCTCAACGTCAGCTAGACTTTCCTCTAGGTTATGTTGCTTTGCCGCGTGCTCCTTCGCACTTGCGCTAGCTCGAAGCCTGCACTAATGACCTGCGAACAGCAGATGCCTGCTTTAGCCTCCTACAAGGTGTCTACCAAGTTGGCATTGCCAAATTTCCTGAGTTTTCCAGGTTTTCCCTGAGTGCCTTTTCAAAATTCCTTGAGTGACACAGAACTTTGTTTTATATCAAGACGGGCTGACACAGTGTCGCCCGATGCTGTCACTCTCTAGTAAGCATGTTGAGGATAAAAAAAACAATGTAATCCAGTTTGAATAGTAAGGAGTAGTGTTTATGTTATTAAAAAAAAACAGAAGGGAGGGGTTAGTAAAATACACAATGAATCAAATATCTTCCAAGAAAAATGGTAAAGCCCATTGCAAATCGAGCCGAACATGTTCAAATACGAATAGAAAGAGATGGATACCGAGGATACAGAAGCAAATATTTTCGAATATGAGCTATTTCTATCAAATGATAGCAAGCTCACTGGTAAGAGGCCTAAACTTTGTCATAAGCAAGATTCTCTCTCTGCAGCTGGAAAGTCAACCTCAACTGTCCCGAAATACTCTCAGCCCACACACAACACCTCAGTGTTGCATTTCACTGCTTTAAAGAGCTTATTTTGGTTTGGATGAGGTACAGCTGCATCTAGGCGTTCGCCAATACTTTGCTTTTTGAGCTCAAGCTCCTTCAAAGAAGCGGTGGCACACTTCTTTTACCGTTCAATCCTCAATGCGTTGGTCCTTTGTGTTCTCGCCCTCCTTCCGCTGCACGTTTGCCCCACGGACCTTTTGAAGCATCCTCATGGTCAGTTGTACAGTCAAAGTCCGATTTTTCCGACTCCCTAGGGGTCGCGAAAACATCAGAAAAATCGGACAGTTTGAAAAAAATGAATGCATGTCTTACTGCCCTTAAAGGTTCAAATCGCCACAGGCACATCCCAAAAAGCTCTAAAGGCCTGCCAGTACACATATTAGGCATATCAGTGCTCCTTCTGGGACAGGAGATGGCAGGTGCATGCGTATATAATTAAGGAATACACACTGGGTCCCGTGACAATTGCCCCTTCCCCCACTTGTTAAACTTCACCGCAAAACTTTGCACATGCTTCACTGCGTAACATTGCTGTATTGTGGCGAAGCTTAATTTTGAGAACCGGCATAAATTAACGCATCGTGCTTTCCAAGCCTCAAAGTCATTTTCGAGTATAACAAAGGCTGAGCTGGCACCTAATAGTGGCAAATTGCTAATAGTAGCGAACATCGAAGTAGCTAGGCCTAGCGTTACCACCGGAAAGGCTACGGCTGCCAGCGGACCTGCGCGCAAGAGCGCCAGTTCGAGGCAGCGAGATAATCAAAATGGCGGCGGTGGTGGCTTTGATTAAAGCCGTTTCGGACTTGCGATCATGGCAAGAAGTTGCGAAAATCGGACGGCGAAGGGTTCTTGTCCAAAATTTTATACGTGCTTATGCACTGACCCTAAGGGGCGCGTGGTGGTGCCGCGAAGCCATCCGAATTATCGGGTATGTCCCAAAAATCGGGTGTCTGGAAAATCAGTCATTGACTGTACACTGGCAAGTCTTCCAGCCGATGACATGGCGTCAAAGACGATTCGTTATGATTGCTCTGTCACTCGAGCCAGCATTAGTGCGAGTTTCGTTCCCTTTCAATAAAATTACAGCTAATTTTCCCTAACAGAAGCATAAGTTCCCCATGTTATCCCTGAGTACTTCCAGAATATTCAATATCCCTGAGAATTCTCGGTTTTCCTGGCTGGCAGACACCGTGTTCCTAGTGAACTTTTTCCTGCACCACGAAGGCACAGAAGGATTTTTAAGGTCATTAGGTAAGATGACATCATTTGTGGCTGCTCGCTAATTTGTACAGAAGCGCCAAACATCCATCACAAACTCGATGAAACCAAGCAAGAGTACCACTTGAAAACAGTTTTCTATTAAGTTCAGCTAAATAAATGCTTTTAATATAATTTTCTCCGTTTTAAGTCTACTTCGTTCACTGTTTAGAAGTAAGATATTTGGATGCACCTGGCCATGTTGCCAATTATTCTGATAAGACGAACAAACATTCATGGTCTCTTTGAGTTGTATTAACCCAATGGGAACAAATGACCACAGGACGTATGTAATCATGCAAGATGTAGAAACACCTTTTTATGAATGCAAGTAAAGGCAAAAGTAGATGCTGCCAATGTCCACTAGGTAAACTTAGTTGGAAGTTGGCACTCATGGTGTACATTTCATGTGTCTTCATGACATCGTCTTTTTTTGCACCATAGCATTTAGATTAACTACGTACCAGCTTGCCCAAGAATCAGTGCTATTCTACTAGGTGAACTGTTTGTTTCCATAAGAATGAAAGCAGATGCCATGAGTGCCTGATAATTGCAGAAATAGCCAGACATGAAAAAGTTGCAACTTCTGTTTGTCAATTTGCTATTTCGGCATTTAACACTATAGTTATCAGGAGAGAAATAATGAATGTATACATTAGGTTTCTATGTACATATATTCAACATCCGCAGTAGGAAACAGTGGAAAATTGTGGTATCACAAAGGTGTAAGGTAAGGTGTTAAGGTAACCTGAACATTAAATAAAATCGGTGTCAGCATCAAAGATTGCACATTATGTTTGGGAGAGGAGCGGCTCCATCCATGTCATGCAGAGCACAGAAATATGGGGCACGAGTTAGTGTGACTGTGTGCTCTACACACCACACTTGTTTGTTCAAAATCTGATTCAAGGCCCCTTCAAGAAGACGCTGTGAAACTTCCATAATCAACCAGTTAACTGTACTTCACAGCACCTGCGGGATGGCACCATAGTTCCAAATGTAACCGTGGTGGGGGAAGCAGTTGTGAACATAGCGTAGCTTCCCTTTCTTGACATCTTGCTTGATGGGGTTCAGGGGCTCCTTAGTGGCTATCTGAAAAAAACAAAACAATATTAAACCAAATCATACAGGGCCTGTTAGGGCTGTTACGCAACCAACCCCAAGCTGCTGTCAGTTGCTGAAGGCTGCTTAGAGACGGAGGCCCCCCCCCCCCCCCCCCCCCCCCCCCCCCATGAGCAGAATATACCAAAATAAACAGCATCACAATACCCTCCACACTTGGAGAACAGTATAGATACAGGTTACTTGGATGACATACAACAGAGCTTCCAATAATGCTACGTGGTTAAATATAAACCCATGTGCCACACAAAAGTGCAGTTACATAATAGCAAAATTAAGCCAGCAGAATAGTATCTGGATAGTTCTAAATTAAAGCAAGCATATTTTGGTTTATATAGCATGAAATCTAATAATGAGCGTACATCTACACAAAGCACATTCAGGCTTATAGACAGTTCCAATTTTGGTTACAGTGCAGTTACTGGGATGCTAACTGGAAAATTTTTCACACTGCTGTACTTGGAACAATTCCCGCGGTACAGCAACACAACATAAAAAATCTATAGCTATCAATTCTCTTGCTGTACTCAAAATGGTCCTCAACTTTGCACTTCAGTGGCATATATACAGTACAATCACAGTAAATGGAAATTGCTTAAACACAATTGCCGCTTTAACAAAACAACAGCCTCATGATTGGTTGGTTTTGCGTTAATCTAATGCAAAAAGTAAAAGAAAAAAAAAAGAAAGCTTGATAAATGGAAACCACATTTTTTAAAACTCCGAACCAAAAGTATATTACGAAAAATAAAACTGAGCGGCCAATCACAGTGGCACTGCGACAGGCATTGCTGTTAGTCCCTTTATTTTTTTTAGTTTTCTTTCCAAGATGAAAGTTATCGATGACTTCAAGAGTGGTTGTTTCACTAAAACAGCAATTTTTTTCGCTAAATGAAGTTTCTTCTTATTATTATAGTTTGTGCTGCTAGCTCTAGTCAGCGGCTGTGTGCAAGTAGAAATTTTGTAAAAAGACGCCTTCTAATCAGATATGCCACACTTATTATTTACTGTTGACAATAAAGCATCTGCCCCTTTGGAAAGAACATTTTGTACATGCTTGAGCTAAATCTCTCAGTAAATGAAACTCTTAATAAACAGAACTTATTTCCCCAGTCCCTTGAGGCTCCAGTAAACAAGAGCCTACTAGAATGATAGTGAAAGATTCCAAATTGGCAGGGTGGGGTATTACGCAAAGGTTTGTTTTCTTTGATTCCATTCATTTATTCCCTGTTACGGAAAGTGCCCGATACTGGAGATAGCGAAGACCTGGCATCATATGCCAGTCAAGGACGAAGAGTAAAAAGAATAGAAAATGAAAAGAATCCTTACATAATACTACCCCCTGCACATGGCTAATTTGCATATCACTTATCAATCTGGTAGGCCTGTTGCTGATTCCAAATGTTGCCAACACTTTGTTTAAGTAATGAGCAATGCAATATTGTTCAGCACTCAGAAGCAGCACTTCAAGAAGAACTTGCAGCACCATCTGTACTGTATGCATTTGCTAAACTGTCGCTCATAGCTAGATCCATGTGCACAGCAGTCTTTTCTCCAGACCCCAGAGAAAGAGGATGTATTGTCACGAAGGAAACAATCGCAAATCTTGATGTGGTCACCACTTTGTCAGATACAATTACTGGTTTTATGTTATAGCCTCATTTGAAATGGGTAAATGTACTCAAGTTAACCTCAGGAAAGCATGACACTTACAAAAAAACCTGGATAATTTGACAAATGATCAGAGAGTAGACATTAGGATAATGTAGTGGAATGCATGAAGCTTTCTACTCAGTCTGTGCTCTACCAGATGAAATAAAAGCCTTGGTAAAGAAGGTAAAGCTTGCAAGTCCCCACAACAGTGTCGAAATTTGTGAATGCCATGTGTCTGCAACCATCATATGCCCCTCTGCTTAAGGTATTGGTGAAAGAAAACAAGTCCTCAGCATGACATGTCGAGGGACAACAGACTCATTGCATCCGATAACTTTGCAAGCATTGCATCTGAAAACTTCAGCAATACAATAGGATGTTAGTACTAGTATATAATTCCTGCAGGAGATTTGCAAGACGTGTTTACTAATTGAGTATTTTTCGTGTAAGAATACTTAAATACAAGCACCCAGCTTCCCAACATACTTTCCTTGTGGTTGCTGTTACCTGCAAGATACAAATGAATGGAAATGTTTGCTACAACTGAAGAGAAAAATACTATGACAACTCTTATGCACCAATTGTTGCTGTACCTTTGCTTATACTATCAGAGCGTGCAGCAATGACATAAGGCTCCTGTGGTAGCATTCACAATGAGCACGTTTAGCCCCTTAGCTGTTTTGATGGAGCGTTGCTCATCACCCTTTCACGTCCCCAAAGCATTTAGGACGAGTGCAGCTTATCCTTGCGGCATATGTTCACCCCTTGAGCATTTTCAATGAGAGATGCTCATTTCGAGTTTAATTAGTTTTTTGGATGGCAGATGGCAGTATGTCATCGGCAATTCCTTTTTTTCCACAGCCGGGGTGCTTTTTTGTGTGGCAACAGGTGCTTTCAAAATGGCATCCAGTGGAGGCGTTTCATGTATTTCCAACCCATCTTTCAGAAAAAAGGGCATTTATTTGTCGTCATTTTCTGCAGCCAATAATGGCTCAGACATCGAGGTGTAAATTGTTTCAGAAAGAAAAGGCAAGCGTGATGACAACCGAGGTGAGCAGCTCCTCAGATGAAGACAACGATGAGCAAAGCTCGATGCACGATATCAGAAATGTGCATTTGTGGACTGAAATTGTTGTGAACAGCGTTCCACCGAAGCCTTTACTGTTTCCTTTTTTTTCTGTGCCCCGTAAGAAGTTTGCTGTAAGCTAACCAGCTAAATTGTTTTAGCATACCGAGTGTTTTCTAGAGAATGAGTTGGTTTTGATGATAGTCGATAAAATCCATCAGAAAGCCACTCTGCATAATCCCTTGTTTCGAGCTGTACGACATGCTGCCAAAGCTCTTTTCTAGTCAAATGCACTGTTAGCATGCACAGCTGATGTGACGAAGATTGAAAATGACTGTATATTTTCCCTCCATAATTTTTGATAATTCCTAGCATGTAGTTGGTGTTTATATACTAAAGCGTACAACAAACTGCAGTGGGCTACTTTTATTTACTCTAGGTCAGTTACTTTTTTTCAGCCTTAAAGACCAGCTTTTCAGCGCTAGACTCCCAATCAGCAACTTAAAAAAAAAAAAGCATTCTTGGTTAGAAATGCCTTGACATAATAAAACAGCTAAGGGGTTAACTTGTCAGTAATTTCATATGAACAAGCAATGAAGAGCATCAACATGTCACCTACACAAATTTTTCACGTGGTATGCTACAACTGAAACAGAGTACAGAAATTTGCACAATGGAGGCCACACCAAACTTGAGCAACTTCTGGCCCTTAATTTCTGTCCCACCCATTGGCAACAAGAAACTACTACAAGCAAGACAAATTATGAAAGAACCAAATCAAACAGACCCCAAAGGTAAAGCACGCACCTCCATTTTCGCATTTGTCCAGCGGGGCACTTCCACAACCATGTTGTAAATGTGGTTGGCCTCATCCGCAAACATGGGGATATCATGGAAAGGGGAGATGTATTGGTCTCCCTTGCCTATGGAGAAGTGATAACAGCAGCTTTTTAATATGCTGTTATGCAAGCATCAGCCGTTACTGTGGCAAAAGTGCAATTCAAAACAGCCCTGATAACAATAATAATGAGAATTTTCACTTGCAGAAACAGTAAGAAATACTGCAAAAATGCCATCAACAGCCTTCCCTGTACAAGATATGCTTGAGCTGCAGTATCCTTAAACTCCAGTGAAGGAGTTACCAAATTTCCAAATACGCAAGTAGTCATTTGCTGTACTTAATGTTTCCCAGGCAAAATGCACAAAGATGCAGGAATGGTAGACATTTAACTGTGGCATTGACTTTTCATTGACATCACCACCTCAAGTCACACTGAGATACCCCCCCCCCCCCGCACACACTCACATTGTGAAACTATAGCAAATATTTAGACATATCCTCTATCTTACAATCCCGACAGACGTGCCTAAAGTGCAGATGGGGGGCTAAAAAGTAATGCCCACAACTAAAACATCTTCAGAGTTTAGTCTGCATGAAGCATGACAGAAACTGGTCAATGAACTACTAAACATAGAAAAATACTGTGTCAGGCCAGTTATGATTAGGCAAATCAACTTTAAGTAAAGCTACCTAAAGCTACACATGAACAAAGACACAAAAATGATGGGGATGAGTACAGACTTTCAGCTTTATTGAAGAAAGCACATCAATACACAAATCATCATAGAAAAACACGAATTTTTGTTTTACTTCAAATTGCAGCTGCATATTCTAACCAGAAAATGCATAAACACATAGTGAAAAAAAATGGTGCCTACTGGAGAAAAAAATTAAAATGTATGCCCTATATCAATAATGGAGCAACATCGATAATGTGTGCAAAATTGGTCAGGTGTCAATGGTCAGGTATGCATTGTATTTTACTCTTTCATAACTTTTTTTTTCATATTGGTTTATGCCTTTTCTGGTTAGAACACACAGTCATGGGTTTGAAGTAAGTAAGATAAATGCATTTTTCTGCGATAACTGTGTCCTTTATTCCTTCAGGTGCCAATGAATTCTGTCCAGTGAAATTGTTTCATCACATTTCTTGTACCTTCGTAATCATGCGAACTGCACAGCTGCAGAGCAAATGTGGAATTTTCAATTCTTCAGTGAGTTTTCTCAGGTTTACAGAATGTGTACTCCATGCTAATGCTTTTGACAGGGAAGTCAGATATTAGAATCTCAACTAATTCTAATATATTTGGAAAGCACCTATCTAGACACTTGAAATATGAGCCCGATATAAAAAATTGTGAAAACAATGAAAGAACCCACAACATGAAGACAAACTGACACTGTGCGGGCAAACATCTAGTCATCTACCTTCCAGTTCACTCTACTAAAACACTTTACACTTATCATTCAACCTTGCAGCACAGGCCTAATAAAGAGTGCTTCAAGAAGTTTGAGACATAATTAAAATATTACAATTTTATTCAGTGCTTTTGATGCAATACCTTCGTGTGCACAATTGTGCACACAGCACATGAAGGGGATATGTTTGGTGCGATTTCTAACAATTAAATTGGAAGGCAGTGCTTGTCCCCCATCGCTTCTGTCTCACTCTGTCCATGTAACTTTATTATTGCCAACAGTGTAGTGCAAATGCAATTAAATGTGATTCTATTTACACACACAAATTGAGCATTATTTATATTTTGGTACAGAGAAAACCAGCCAAGGTGCAATCATAGCAGATAATTTCCAATTCTGTATCAAGTAAAAGGAACAAAAATGCTGTGACCACTAGTTAGGAAGCCTTTTCACTTTTCACTAATTATTCAATATGGGGTATGTGCAAATTATTTATTTATCAATACTGCAATCCCCATTGGGGATTTTAGCAGGGTGGGAAACAATACATATGTAAAGAATACTATAGCATAGGCAACGAAAACAATACAAATCAGGTTAACAGAGCTTGAACATAGCAGTGGCACAGCAAGATAAATTGTTACTCAATACTTGAAACAAACGCCGAAAGTGATGATTTTAAAACTTGGTCATTGGTTAGATGATTCCATTCATCTAACAGGCAATGGCGGGCAGTAAGTAATATTCAAAGATAAAGTCAACTTTAGTCCCCCAAATACATCTTCAGTACACCAAATGTGCCAGAGATATGTTCCTCTCTAAAGATGATGCTTACTTCTATGTAGTGCTTCAGAGTTCTTGTTCAACAACAGTTGCTTTAAGGGTCGTGTCCTCTGTCTGGCATGAGCATACAAAATTTTCTACAGGAATGTGAACAATAGTTTCTGCACTGTGATGCTTCCTTTATAAACTTGCTGCACAGATTTACTGTTTTACTCCATATTTCATCTGTGCTCTTTGATTATACTTTATATGACCACAACCAGACACCGGATGCTGAATCAGAAGAGAGGATGCCAACTTCATTGCCTTTAATGGAGGGACAAAGGACATACAGATAAGACAGCACCTGTACATCGAGGAAATATGCAGCAGACAGCAGCTGTTTGTTCTGAGGGAACAGCAAAAGCCGACAGAACGTACAAACACAGCAAAACAGAAAAATGTTGGCTCAGTGAAATGAAGCTGAGCTGAGCTGTGTGATCTGCCAGCTGTATAAAACATAATGTACATTTTATGTTGGGCAGAAATCGGTGAACCTAAAAAAAAATATTAATGAAAAGTTTGTATTTTCTAACTGCAACATGGTACAACGAAATAAGCAGATGTACTCGAACTTTTTTTTACAGCTGTTTTTAAATTGATCAACACTCCCTGAAGATGAAAGTTACGGTTGTCGTGCTCGCATGACATTTGTATGTCAGGTGATGTATACACGCCAACGCAAGTTCCTGTGAATTATATCGCTACCCATAACCCAAAGGGGTTGCTATGCTACAGGTCCCGAAATACATCTTTCGACCCTGCACCATTGATTCAACACGGAACGGCGTTAGCCCACGAATAGAACTGAGTTATTTATTTTGGTTGTACGCTAAAGTTCGAATGTGCTATGTAGCATCTATGTAACATCGCGTATCGCGTCGTGCCTCTTTACGTCATGCCACTTTTACAAGACACAATGACTGTCCCGTTGGCTCGTACGAAACAACGCGCGTCAGATAACACGACATAACAGCAAGGTGAGATAAGGCGCTACACAATTCAGGTGCTTGCACAGCGTAGTGCGTCCCGGAACTCTATAGAGAATAATTAAAAGAAAGAAAACGCAATGCTAGAACAGGTCTATAAAACAAGAACACACCACAAAATGCGAAGGACGTGAGAACTAAACGAGCTAAGATATCAAGAACGCTACCAGGCAAACTAGCTGAAGACACAGCTTCTGGACACGGCAGACAAAAAATGCCATATTGCGATTTGTTTTAAACCAAATCGCGATATCGTTGCTAGCTGCTAACCCAGTTTACAATTCACGATGACTGTAAACGCCGCGTTGGTGTCGTCCGCTAGCTACTATTGGCAAGCGACCACGCGTATAATATATATATATATATATATATATATATATATATATATATATATATATATATATATATACACAGACAGGCAACCCTTTCAACCTTTTTTTAAAACCGTACAACTCTGGATCAGCCGCAAACATGCAGGACAAGAAACCAGGCCGAAGCAGCTCCACAAACACCTCCAGCATCTACAACCGCAGGAATCAAGCATTAGACATCACGAGCGTAGACGGACAGTGCCCACATGCATTCGTCAAACTTACGGAAATACATGCTGTAGTTCGCGGAGTTTGGACTTCCCCGTTCCACAGTGAAGTAATCGTCCATGGCCATGCCAGACGCTAGCGTTATCAAATCAGGCAAAATACCCACCAAGGATAAAACGATGTAACTGCATGCGACTAATAACTTACGAAAATACAGCCTGTAAGCCAAGGTGTTGGGAGAACCTCTCTCGACAGTTGAAAAAGCCATGGTTCGTGAAATGCACCCCAACCTGGTTGTGGCACCTCGCAGTAATCCGGTTGTAAAGACCGTTCCCACGTGTGAAAGCATTTCCAGCGCCGGCTCCCACAGCAGCGGCACCTGTCGGTCAAACACAAAAGGTGAATAGCGGACCAGTGTGGCCAGCATCGGCGGACGTTCTACATGCACGCGCGTACTTGGTTGCACTCGCGCTCGCTCTGTGATAATTTATCGCCAATTTGCCGGTTTGTCGGAAAATGGAAAATAATGCTCCCTGTTGCACCACACCACGCCTTACTAAAACCTCAAGTTTCGCTATCCGCGCTGAACCATTCATTGCTCAAAGGACCCAATATACATTTCTTGTTACTACACAGGAAGAAACATAAGACGCAGACAGCACTGAAACATCCCTGCGGCACGGCGTAGCGAATTGTTTTGGGTCAATGTAAAACGTGCATACGAACCTGCGATGCTAATAAAAGCACGGTTATTCCAATGAAGCCTGGCAATAGCATGTTTACGCGCACAACATGTTTGGTGTGAAGACCGCAGCAGTTCAGTCAACTTTGAGCGCCGGCGAAACGCACTCAACCAGATGAAAACGAATGCCTCTGACGCTTTCGCAAAACGCGCACATCAACATCATTACCAGTGGTTCTTGACAATGTAACCATACAGTTGGAAATATTCATTCCGTTCGCGATTCCGTTAAAGTCGCCATTGCAACGTGAGAGCAAATAGCAGCACCAGATGTCGCCACATGTACCACATTCCTCCATATTTCAGAGGAAGCTCAACTAGCTCAACTCTGATGCCGCCTATTGAAATGCACATAAAACGCAGAAATGTTTTTCTGTGATAACCGCCTGGACCAATTTGAATGAAGTCTGTTGCATTTGAGAGAGAGTTAAATTTTAGTGATAGTTGAAAGCGGAATTTCGATTTAGGGTTTAAATGTTTTAATGAATTTTTAAAAATTCGTAAGTTTGAAAAAAAATCGAGCTACAAATTCGTAGCTCTACACGAATAACAGCATGGAGGAAGGAAACTCAGGAGAGGCTAATGAAGCTAATGAACTAACGAATGAGAATGAGAATGAGCTAACGAGAAGCTAATGGTATCTTCGACTTGTCGCGTCTATCCCCCATCCCCCTGGCGTTCCCCGAGCTCAGATGTAGAGGACAAGCGCGCAAGCTGCACGCGCAACTCGCTCTCGGAGGAGGAAATGGCAGATGCGAAACCACGTGACTACTGCCAACGTTGATGTTCCGTGCGAGCGTTCGTCGAGACGCCAGCATGCAGTGGCATAGGTTGCCTAGGTTACGGTGGGCCGTCGCCAACAGCAGCGACGTGGCGCTGTGATGATGTTTCAATTAGAGTTACTGTATATGCTACCGTAGGTAAGCACATACAGTAACTCTAGTTTCAATCGCGACGACTGCTCCGACGACCGGGCTCGGAGCGCTTCAGAGCGCTCGAAGATTGAGGAGAGCACTCGGGATGAACCACCCGCATGCATGGCGTGCACCCTCTTTCAACCAGCCGAAGATAACGCCGCTCGCGAGAGCGCTCCATAGCGCTCAGAAATGACCAGTTGAAGATAGCATAAGTGAAGCCGGAATTGGCGTTGCTCATGGCGTTGCTCCGCTTATCTCTTGTTTACCTTTCTCGCGAAACCACGCCGCACTGCGCGCAACCGGGCTGCTCTACGTGCGCGCTCCGCAACAATACTAAACAATCGTGATTTCTCATTGCATTAGCGTTGCCGAAATCATGTTGAAAGAAGTTAATAATGAACTTCGCAAATTGGGCCGTGAGGTCGAATCGGCTGCTTTTACCGGCTTTTATGAAAATAAACATGCCATAATTATAAGGCCAGCCAACTGAACTGTTCTCATCAAACGGCCGCAGCCCAGTTCTTGCGTGTTTTTTTTTTTTTTTAAAGGTCACCTTTATCGCTGCCTTCTACTTCCTTTTCTCTGCTTGTGTTACCTGGGGCTCTCAGACGGTCTTGCGAGCTAGACGTCTGGCGATACGAAAAAAAAAATGTACGCATTCTCACTGCATTGCAAGAACGCACTTGAGACACGTACGACACACCGACCCATTTGCGATCCATTTGAAGTTTATGAACACAAACACATTCTCGCTTGAGGAATCGTCGTGCTTTATTGAACAAACTTCGGGTGGCCGCGCATCACTAAGACAGCGCGCCGGCGAGGAGGCGGAATGTCATTTCTGACTCCGCGTTTAGATTCATTGACTGCGGCTTGCTGTGCCTTCTTGCCAAATTAAGTGAAGCTTCATGGAACCAAAGTTTTGCGATAGCCGCCGCACGGTGCAGAACACAGTACGCGCGTAGAACCGGCCTACGTGCGACCATGGATCAGCCGTTTGATGTGTTCGCGGGCGTACATACGTTCTGTGGAGCCTTGCTCACTGCAGCGCATCCGCTAACCTTCACTTTCCTGCGCTTCTCGCGCACAGATAAGATACGCCGGCGGTAGGGAGGATTCGTTCCTTAAGCAAAAGCAGCCGCTTGTTTCCCGTCTTCCAGGATGAAGCGTCGGCTGGCCGGCGCACGGTGCTGAGGGCAGCAAAATGCACATATTCTGGGTAACGCTCTATCAGCACGTGTATTGAGGTACACCTGTGCAGGTGTGTATGAACCTCGAACGCGCTCTGCTTAAAAGGCTTCGTGCTGTCGCGAGTACTGCGAGGAACAAGCAACACTTAAGCAACATGTGTTTTAATATGCACAAAAGCAAGTTGTTAGCGAAAACAAACTATGCATTCATAACGTACGTTCTACGTGCAGCAAATGCACCATATGCTCCGTCAATAGCAGGAATCACTGACCTGCAAGACGTTCATTGTACAGATTCTGAAACGCATCGGTTTCAGTCTGCGATAACACGTTAGCATGATTCCACCGAAGAGGGCAAAATTTCCCGCGGATATTCCTTCGTCCGTTGCCATTGCCGTGGTGCGGTACATTGCGTACAGCGTTGCATGCGCGTTCATTTCACGAACTTTAGTTCCTACTGTCCCACCTGGCCACAGCACCATTCGGTAGAGCACGGTCCAGATAACGCAGCGCAACAAGACACGGAGACAAACGCAAGCCTGCCCGCACGGCGCCTTTGCCACCGTACGAAACCTATGGAGCAACACGTGTGAGCGCACAGAACCATAACAAAGCCGCCATCGTGGCCCGAAAGGCGTGGCCGCTACAGCAAAGAAATAAAAAAACAGCAAAAAATGAGAACCTACTACGTCATTTCCTCCACCCTTTTCTCCTAGCGCGGGGAGGGGGTAGGGCCTCTACTCAGTTTCCTTCCTTCATGAATAAAATTATCGTAGTTCTGTAAACTGGATCTGTAAGAGCATCCAAAGCGGATAAATTTGATATGTCAATTTATATCTTATATGTGAATTTCTTACATTGTTTACAACGGTTTTCCGAAAGTTCTACTCACATAATAGCGGTTTATTTGAGAGTCATGCATAATATATAAATTTTTTCCGCTTGAGATGTATTATTAGATGCACTTGAGAGAATTGTGTTATCGTTTCTGAGCTAGAGATTTCTAAACCTGGTAATTTAATTTTCTAAAAATTTGCAATTTTTGCCCATTTTTATTAAAAAATGGGCGACAAAAATGGAAAATTGGCAACAAGCAGTCAGTATACATCATCATCATCAGCCTATGTTATGCCCACTGCAGGACAAAGGATCTGCAATCCCTGCGATCTCCAATTACCCCTGTCCTGCGCCAACCGATTCCAACCAGTGTCCGCGAATTTCCTAATTTCATCGCTCCACCTAGTCTTCTGCCGTCCTCGACTGCGTTTCCCTGCTCTTGGTATCCATTCTGTAACCTTAATGGTCCAATGGTTATCTAACCTGCGCATTACATGACCTGCCCAGCTCCATTTCTTTCTCTTAATCTCCATTAGAATATCAGCTATACCCGTTTGCCCTCTGATCCAAAGCCCTCTCTTTCTGTCTCTCAACGTTATGCCTAGCATTCTTCGTTCCATCGCTCTTTGCACGGTCCTTAACTTGGTCTCAAGCTTCTTTGTCAGTCTCCAAGTCTGTGCCCCATATGCCATCACTGGTAAAATGCACTGATTGCGCACCTTCCTTTTCAATGATAACGGTATAGGCTTCCAGTCAGAAGCTGACAATGTCTGCTGTATGCGATCCAACCACTTTTTATTCTTCTATGAATTTCCTTCTCATGATCAGGGTTCCCTTTGATTATTTGACCTAGGTAAACGTACTCCTTCACCGACTCTAGAGGCTGACTGGCGATACTGAACTTGGGGACCACCTTCCAGTGGCGTAGCTAGGTCGTCTGGCACCCGGGGCCCATAGGTCTTCTGTCACCCCCCCCCTCACCCACCCCCGGGTGTAGCCGGCGGAAAGAGGGGTGTCTTCAGACGTAAATGACACCCCCCCCCCAACTGGCCCCTAGCACCCGGGGCCCACGGCACCCCCCCCCCCCCCTGTTGCTACGCCACTGCCACCTTCACATCTTCGTCGATGGATCCGTGATACCGGAGACGGGCTCATCCACAGCAGCCTGTGTTGCAGCGGCCCTACAAAAGAGCAAGCTGTGCCGTCTCCCGGGACATGCAAGCGCTACCGCAGCAGATCTAGCAGGACTCCACCTTGCTGTGGACCTACCTGCAGAGGAGCTACCAGCGACCCCGGCAGCCATCTTCTGCGACTCCAAGGCGGCGCTGCTCTGCCTGCAGAAACCTGACAGGGCTAGCCTTGGGGTTGCGCTGCTCTCTTCAAGGCTGACGGCCCTTCAGGACGCAGGATGCTCACTATCCCTGCATTGGCTACCGCCACACGCGGGGATCCCTGGCAATAAAGAGGCGGACACTCTTGCAAAAAGTGCCAACCGCTCAAGCGTCCCCCTCAGCCCTGCTGTAACGGCCGCAGACTTCTCGAGACACAGGCTGCGCCGGCACATCATCGCCTGCCACCTGGTATCCCAGGGCTGGCCTCCACGGCCTCTTCCACAGCACGTCCTCCTACGAAGGGATGCCTCGTTGCTGCTCCGACTGCGAATTGGCTGCTACTGGACGGCAGCCCGCCGGCACCGCCTTGGGAAAGCCACCTCGCCAGCCTGTGCCTCTTCTGGTGAACCAGAGGCTCTGGAGCACCTCCTGCTGGCCTGCCTTGCTCACCTGCAGCACCGCGGCCGACTTCTGCAAGAGTTCCACCGCCTGGGGCTCCCATGTTCACGACTGGAAGATATCCTCTTCCCCTGTCGTAATCAGCTACCAGCCTTCCTAAGTGTCGTCGAGTACCTCGACTCGTCGGGGCTCTCGGCGAGACTATAGGAAATTTCTGCAAAGACGGATGACCGTCAGGCCATCCCACCACCTCGGGCTGCCTGATGCGCCACTACTTCACTTCTACTGGGCCACCTCCAGCCTACTCCTCCGGTCGAACCCACTGGGCCCTCCCGGCCGGACTGCTCTGATGCTGCTGGGACGACCCTCTACCTTTCTTCCTCCTACCCTCTCTTTCTTTTAATCCCATCTCCCCCACCCTGCTGGCGCTGAGCCGTGCTCCCGCATGGGTTGCAGAAGATAGAGCCAGCCTTTCCTCCTTTCCCGCAAGAACCACTTCTCTCTCTCTTCTCCATATTAATCTTCAACCCCACTCTTACACTCTCCCTACTAAGGTCCTCAATCATTTGATGTAACTCGTCTCCAATGTTGCTGAACAGAACAATGACATTTGCAAACCGAAGGTTGCTGAGATATTCGCCGTCGATCCTTACTCCTAAGCCTACCCAGTTTAATAGCTTGAAAACTTCCAAACACGCAATCATTAGCATGGAGAGATTGTGTCTCTCTGTCTGACCCCTTTCTTTATAGGTATCTTCCTACTTGTGTAGAATTAAGGTAGCTGTGGAATCTCTGTAGATATTTTCCAAGGTATTTACGTAAGCGGTCTGTACTCCTTGTTTGCGTAATGCCTCTATGACGAAGGGTTGAAATCCGGGCCAGTTCGTACATACTTGAAGGAAAAAACCAGTCAAAGAACACAAAGGACAAGAGAAGATGGAAGGGCCAGTCGTTGTGGTGTGAACTTCTCCTCTTGTCCTTTGTGTTTTTTTACTGGTTTTTTCCCTTCAAGCCTCTATGACTGCTGGTATCTCTACTGAATCAAATGCCTTTTCGTAATCTATGAAAGCCATATAGAGAGGCTTATTGTGCTCTGCGGATTTCTCGATTACCTGATTAACGACATGGATGTGATCCATTGTAAAGAATCCCTTCCTGAAGCCAGCCTGTTCCTTTGATTGACTAAAGTCCAGTGTTGCCCTTATTCTATTGGAGATTATCTTGGTAAATATTTTATATAATACTGGGCGTAAGCTAATGGGCCTATAATTTTTCAATTCTTTAACGTCTCCGTTTTTGTGGATTAGTACAATGCTTGCATTTTTCCAGTTTTCTGGGAGCCTTGCAGTTGATAGACACCTCGTATAAAGAGCCGCCAGTTTTCCAAGCATTATGTCTCCCCCATCTTTGAGTAAATCGACTGTTATTCCACCTTCTCCTGCCGCTCTTCCTCGTTTCATGTGTTGTAAGGCCCTTCTCACCTCATCGCTAGTTACAGCAGGAGTTTCTGTATTCTATTCATTACTGTTCCTCATGGAGGTATCCTGACTCCCCTAGGTCAGTATACAGGTCAGTATAGAATTCTTCCGCTGCTTTTACTATACCTTCGAGATTGCTGATGACATTACCCTGCTTATCTTTCAGTGCATACATCTTGGTTTGTCCTATGCCAAGTGTCCTTCTCATTGATTTCAGGCTGCGTCCGTTTTTTACGGCTTCTTCAGTCTTTGTCACGTTATGATTACGAATATCACTTATTTTCGCCTTGTTGATCGGTTTTGACAGTTCCGCGAATTCTATCTTATCTCTTGAGTTCGACACTTTCATCCTTTGTCGTTTCTTTATTAGGTCCTTTGTTACTTGGGAGAGCTTGCCTACTCGTTGCCTTGGTGCCTTGCCTCCCACTTCAATTGCTGCCTCTGAAGCCAGCCTAGTTACTGTTTCATTCATTGCAGTCCAGTGGCGGTCCAACTGCGCAATTTGCGCCATTTCGCTACAATTCGACTGGGTGCGCAATGCTCCTGGGTGCGCCCACTGAAGTGCAATTTGCGCCAACCAGTGGCGTAGCAACAGGGGGGGCCGGGCGGCCGTGGGCCCCGGGTGCAAGGGGCCTGTGGAGGGGGGGGGGGTGTCATATACGTCTGAAGACACCCTTTCCGCCGGCTACACCTGGGGGGGGGGGGGTGACAGAAGACCTATGGGCCCCGGGTGCCAGACGGCCTAGCTACGCCACTGGCGCCAACTGCGCAAAAGTGCCGTATTTTCGCGTTATCACGGCAATGAAATGTTTTCAGCAGGGTTTGTCAGTGACCGATTTTTCCGGACGCCCCATTTTTCGGACATGCCCGATAAGTCGTATACCTTCGCGGCACCGCTACGGTACCCCATAGAGTCAATTTATAAGATCGCCTGAAATTACGGTCGCAGAAACCCTTTCCTATCTGATCTTCCGGACTTGTTTGCCATGAACGCAGGTCGGAAACGGCAGTCATCGAAGCCACCACCGTCGCCATTTTGATTATCTCGTCATCTTGAACTGGTACTCTCGCACGCAGATCCGCTAGCAGCCGTGGCCACCACCGCGGCAACGCTAGGCCTAGCTACTTCGACGTTCGCTACCAAGCTTCTTGCCGTTAGGTGCTTTTCATTAAAACAGTTTGTCGCTGTTAGCAATGATGCCGACTCCGCCTTTGTAATCCTCGCCAATGGTGTCCAAGCTCGGAGAGCACGACGCGTTGAATAATGCCGGTTCCTGAAAGTCAGCTTCGCCTCAGTACAGCTTTGTTACGCGATGAAGCATACCAAGAGTGGTAAGAAGCAGTTGTCAGGGGACACAGTATGTATTCCTTAATTATATACGCATGCACTCGCCGTCTCCTGTCACATTTCGAGCACCGATACGCCTAGCAATTGTATGGGAAGGCCTTCAGAGCTATTTCGGACGCGCCTGTGACGATTTCAGCCCTTGGGGGCAGTAAAAGGTAGCGCTTTGAAAGTTCGGTCGGGTATGGGCGACAAAAGTTAACGGTTTTACGCCGAATCGACTCGTATCTATTACTAGAGGCCATATGGACAAACGGGAAGCCGAAAAGCCGCCTCAAAACGAAAGCGAGTGTAAGGGATGGTACGAACATTGTTCTCGACCGCCATTACCATCTTTGCGACATACCGTACGGAGGCACCTCACCTTGGCGCTGTTCATAGACCCATAGCCTCTTCTTGAGGTTCCAGCATTGTTACTTGGCGTAATACACATTTTGTCTAGTGCAGTAAAGCATATGAAAGCACATCTGTCAGTTGGAGAGGACATAAGACATTTGCCATCACTTTTTGTCTTTTGCCTGATGGCATCAATTGATCTAGCTCATTTGCAATTTTATGTCTGTCTTGCGCCCAGGCGCGTATCTTCGTTCTCGTTAGCCTACAAAATTTTATTTATTTGTTTACAAAATTCAGTTCCTTGCCTACCCAAAGAAAAACGTTTGCAGCATACTGTGCACGGTATACAATCCGTGGGCAGGCAGGCTTAATTGGTCGCTGTGGGCTTTGTGACTTGCCTCATTGTTGAGCAGCACTTACTGATTGCACAGTAATATTAACCTTCGCCAAATGACTAAATGTTACTGCTGTACTACTTCAAGTGTTCCAAAATGACCAATTTTCCTGCTTCGGAACTGCTCCAAACTCCTACTGTCACTGCTCCTCAACTGCTCCAAAACGGCATTTTCCTGTTCCAAAGATTGCTCAGAATCCTAAATAGGCTGGACCAGCACTTATTACCTCTATGTCATCATCATCTCTGTGTTCTAAGGCTGCATATTTGTTTGCATGTACCGGCCTGAATTTGTCTGCTTTTACCCTTACTGCCTCTAGGTTGACCTGTTTCTTCTTGACCAATTTTGCTCTTTCTGTCTTCAAATTAAGGTGAATCCTAGCCCTCACTAACCTATGATCACTGCACTTTACCCTACCTATCACTTCTACATCCTGCATCATGCTAGGGTCGGCAGAAAGTGTGAAATCAATTTCATTTCTTGTTTCGCCATTAGGGCTTTTCCACGTCCGCTTTCTATTGCTACGCTTCCCGAAAAAGCTGTTCCTTATTGGAAGCTTATTCATTTCTGCGAATCCTACCAGCATCTCTCCTCTATCGTTCCTAGAATCGACGGCGTAGTTTCCAATTTCTTGTTCCCCAGCCTGCTTTTTCCCCACTTTTGCATTGAAGTCGTCTATTACTACAGTATACTGAGTTTGCACTTTTCTCATCGCTAATGTCATTATACAATGTGGTCAGTATATAGTGTAACTTTTTCTTTTAAATGAAACAAACCTAATCAAACTTGGTGCAGTAGTTGCCGAGAAAAACGATTTCTCTTTTCACGTGTATTATGGATAGGAGCGCCCGAGCAAAAGCTTCCTCTTAGGTGTCGAAGTTCAACTAAACGTTGGGGTAACCTGACCGCGTAAATTCTCGGAGCACGGAAGTCGGCATATAGTTTCTCAGGAGCACATTAGTACAAAGTACTATGGAAATCGCGGAAAGGTTTCACTTTCTTAAATTCACAGCACCGGCCTCTTAGTAAGTTATAGGCAGATGCATCCTACTACGATCATTAGTTTCTTCTGCGATCGATGTAGCAGTGCTCCAAAAAAAAAAAAAAAACCAGGTGCACCCTCTACGTTCTATGGCACTGCCAGCATACTGTTCAGGTTATTTATAGCTATTTCTTGCAGTTTACATCGCGAGAAAATGTTTGAAAACCACATATGCCGCGAATTTTTTTTTTTTTTTTGCAACCTCGGTAGTGCTAGGCATGCAGGCTGAGATTAATGGTACTGCACGCGTGCACGTACCGCCGCGCATTGCACAGCTGCGCTAGAACTCGTGGTCTCCAAAGTTTTACTCTTGATGGTATGTGGCCTTGTCCTTTATGGTTCCATCCATCACTAAGGACGTGTGGAATCACTTGCAATAAACCATAACGTAAATCATCCAATGACAGTTCTGATAGAGCGCCGCGTGTTCGTTTGGAACGAGTTTTGTACCGGAATATCCGTTTCGTACTTGAGATTCAAGGACCACATGATTATCAAAAGAGGCATTGATCTTCGGCATTTGAGCGATATGCTACCAACAATGCGTTTGTAGGCCACGAAGATAAGATGAAATGAAAACGCGTCGGATCGAGGACAATGTAAGGCTGTATCAGTGGCGGTAGTACGAGCAATGCGCTTGACCTAATAGTATCGCCAAGGAATTGAAATAGCTTCTAGCGAAATCTTCAGCTACACGGAATACTCACGGAACAACAGCACCTAGCGTTGCTTCGGAAGGAGCGTATCCGACACCAGACCAGGTATAATGTATTCCGTCACCAGACTTCATAGTGTTTACAGCAGGTAGAAGCCGTTGATGCGTAGACACGTTTGAACGTGTGGAGCGTGCTCTACCCAATGTCCGCTACAGCAATGTGTAAGCTTCTTTGATAACTTTGAGGGGAGCGCTTGAGTATTCTGTACAAATGCCCCTGTATCTCCTATACATTTATCTTATCCATGACCAACGGAGTGTTTTTCGAGTTTTGTTTGAATACCCTGGAAAGTTTCAGCGTGCAGATAAGTAAGACGCCATAGACAGAAGTTTTATCACAGTTGACTGTCTCGCCCCCGCTTTGCTTGCGTGCTCGCTTTTACTTTCTCAAGTCCTGTGCTGTTTGGACGCTGTGATGTAGAGGGGTACATAAATGGCAGGTTTGAAAGAGGTGAAAGAAAACGTTCTTATAGAGAGAGTACCGAAAACAGACTTTTCGGTAACAAAATGTTCTCTAGCGTGGTTATCAGGAAGGGAGCTCTATTTCTTGTTTTCCTCCTTTTCTATTACTGACGGCGATGCTATTCTGACGTTCCCCTAGGGGACCTTCTTCATTACTACCTACTCTGGCCTCGGGAGCTCCCATGGACCCCCTAAAAAAGCAACAGCGCGACCAACAAGTCGCCAGCCCACTTCTCGTCCAAGCCTATAATTGAAGTGGATCCCGTTTCGTTGAAAACCACCACACCTTCTCACTTCCCTGTTTACTTCGACAACCTCGAAGCCTTTCTCTAGGCTCATTTTCCACATCGCGTCATTAGCCACCACTACGGCACTTTTTACGTGGCTGTCACGTACCGGCACCTCCGACACCGTGCACACCACGATCTGCACCTGAGGGGACAGCTCGCGCAAGTCGTCTACCCCCTTCGCCAAGCGCTGAGCTAGTTTTGTCCCTTTCCTGTTTAGGACGTCATTTAGCCCACCTGCTACTACGACAAGGCTGCGCACGTGGGCATTTTCCGCGAGCTTTGCTTTTGCTCGCTCCATGACAGAACCCAGTGTCCGCCCCTGAAATGCCCCTACCGCCCCTCTTTTATCGCCTTTCACCCACTCCACAATTGCTTCTGAGCACCTATCCAGGTTTGAGTCGCCGGCGATAATCACCATTTCACTTTCTCCTACCTCTCCCAGCTTCCCTTTGTCTTTTTCCGTGTGAGTTGGACTTGACAATGGGCATTGACCCCGGCGCTCCTGCTTTTTTCGCGTGGCAGCCTCAAGGTAGGTATCACTCTTTCCAGCTAGCCCCTCACAACGTTGCACGCATTCCACGTGCTTTTCTCACACTTCTTGCCTGTCATGTCGGGGGACTGCGTTCCATTGTCACGGCCATTCTCGTTCACAATGGCGGCCCTATTCAGCTTTTCCTCGGCTGCTTGAAGTCTTTTTTCCACTACTTTCTGTGCATCACGCTCCATATTTAGCTCATTTTTGAGCTCTTCGACTTGTTTGACAAGTTCATCCTGGAAAGCCTCCATTTTCTTCAGCCTAGCATCGACATCACAGTGTCTGCCGATTGACTCAATTCCCTCTGCGTTCTCATCCGTCCCCTTGTCTGCCTTCAGGGACCCCCCGCACACTGCACGCTTTCCCGGCTTTCTTGCCATGTATTGCACGGCTTTTTCTAATGCAAATATATAATGCTATAATAATGCAGAGCACGTGCCTTCTAGCAAAAACCAATGCGTACAGGATCTAAATCCTTAATGCTGCAAAGTGATTCTCACCAATGTTTTAAAAGCAATCAATGCCGCCCAGGCTTAAGGTATGACACGTTTGCGCCCATGTTCAACCACGCGGACATGCTCTCACTTTACTACCAAAGCAATATTCCCGATACCAAAGCACACACAGTAATACCACTAATAGCTATTATTATTGCCACTTCCAAACTACAAATTTGAAGGCTATAAAGACTTAATGTCCCACCCAGTTGCACGTGTTGAAGCACGTGGCGCGAAATGACCCTCTGACTATCCTGCAAAATCAAATATACACGAAACACACCCGCGCGCACGAAAACACAAAAAGAGGAAAAAAGAAAACTACACAATTATTATTTAAATGCTGAAAAATCAGCAAATAAAAAACATAAGCAAGCTCAAAGCACGCACAAAAAACTTATGATTTCGTCGCCGCCACGGAGCTCTCGAGAAATACGTCCATTCGCCACAACATCTCACGCTACACTCTAAAAAAAGTTTACACCCTTTGGAGTATATATTTGCCACACAACGATAATCGTCATTTCCTTTTTTTGAAAACGCTGCGCTCGTTACTTTCCTGTCGAGAATGCTCTGTCATGCTGATAACGCGCATGTCATTCGTAACGTGGAAGTGCCGGGCTCGCAGCGTTAAAGAGAGGAAATGCGGGCAAGACAGATGACGATTATCGTTGTGTGGCAAATATACACCCCTAAGGGTGCAACTGTTTTTAGAGTATACTCCTCATGATGCACCTCTATCCTAGCGCCCTCTCAGTTGATTTACCTGCAATAAGTGCCCCCGTGTGAGCGCACGCATTCCATTCGCAGATTTGACGAGCGCGTTCTCAGCCGGAACGACGCGCTCCGTTCGTGATCCGGCCGAGCGCTCGCGATCTGCCATCGGACTGAAACACAAGTTCTTATTGGGCGAACTGGTGCCAACAAAAACAGGCTGCACTCAAAGCACAACGATAGCAGCGAACGCAATCGGCAATCGGCGAAATCTCATCAACAGGTGAAGTGCGTCGGCTTTTGTATATAACTCATCGAAGGTTCTAGTGTAAACGCTGGTGCCCACGTGGTTTCCTGAAACAGCTGCACAATTCGTGTCGCGCATGCAGTCCGATCATACAAGGTTCGGCGAGGACATACACAGCAGATAGCATAAGAAGCCAACAAACCCTGACACCAAGGACAGCATAGGGGAAATTATCTGCATTTGTTAATTGAAATAAAGAAAGCATAAGTAAATGGAAATGAAAGTGGATGAAAAGACAACTGGCCGCAGGTTGGTTACTAACCCACGTCTTCGCATTACGCGTGCAATGCTCTTACCATTTGAGCAACCGCGGCGCCGTTTTGCCATCCAATTTCCTGGTATTTATGTTTCCCCACTAGAACTAATCCTTTCTGGCGTAGGTGTCACGTGTACGTGACCTTTTTGGGTGAAGTCAAATAGTCAGTAAACCCACACATGCTACCTTTATTTATCCTTTGGTTATTTCAATTAAGAACTGACGATAATTTCCCCTATGCTATCCTTGGTGTCATTGTTTAATTGTTGGCTTCTTATGGTATGACTAATAAAAATCGGGCCCCTCAGTTTCCTTTCTTCTCGTTCATTACACAGCGAGGGTCTCGAATCCGGCAGCATTGACGTCTTCAGGTAGCATGTGTGGGTTTATTGACCAGTTGCCTTCACCCAAAAAGATCACGTTCTCGTGGCGCCCACGGCAGAAAGGATGTTCCACATCCGTCGCCAAATCCGTGAGTAGTTTCATGGCTAACACTCCCAAGGTTATTTCTCGTATATAAAATAAAGAGCCAGAAATTGGATGGCGAAATGGCGCCGCGGTAGCTCAACTGATAAGATCATCGCACGCGTAATGCGAAGAGGTGGGTTCGCATCCCACCTGCGGCCAGTTTTTTCATCCACCTTCATTCCATTTATTTATCATTGCTTCATTTCAATTAAGAACGGCAGATAATTTCCCTTGTGATGTCCTTGGTGTCATTGTTTGTTGGTTTCTTATGGTATCACTATATATATATATATATATATATATATATATATATATATATATATATATATATATGAAAGTGGACGAAAAAACGATTGCCGCCGGCGGAAGCCCCACCTGTACTTTTTTCGTCCACTTAATTTACCCTTAGCTCATCATTTCCCCACTTCAATGAAAATAAACAATTTCTCTCTCTCTCTCTCTCTCTCTCTCTCTCTATATATATATATATATATATATATATATATATATATATATATATATATATATATGCGTGCTTGTGTGTGTGTTCTGCTCCCACGTGACCACCCTCTGCATATCATGACACATGCACCACCACCTGGGGAACGAAACAGTTCGCAGAAAAGTTACTGTAGTAAATGATCGAATTAGGGTGCTCTCAGGCTTGCCTTCTTCTTATTCTTTTTTTTTTTGTGTGTGGGTATCGAAGACCAGTAATCAAGCAAAATAACGAGAAGTCTAAAATGCAATGTAAGTACTCATCTAAACCAAAGGCCTAAACTGCGCCTGCGGTGTAACTTCGTGTAGCTCATGGTAACAAACAAAACTCAGCTCTAAGACGGTTGTGTATTAGTAAAAAAAAAAAGAAAAGAAACTGGCTCTCCCGTAATCGAGAGTAGATGTAAGCATGAAATGGCTACCGGCAAAGCAGATTGGTTGGAGACTATACTAGCGGCAATATTAAAATCGGTGCAGTGCATGTTCGCAACGGCACACCCCACCACGCCATACTGTGCACTGGTCCATATGACGCAATAGCTTCCTGTCGAAGACAGAACCTCATTGCGAATCTCGTCTCGGTCAAACAGCCATCCGCGGTGGGCCAAACGCACCGCGGACCTCACGGACCGCTGACGTTGAAAAAAGCACAAGCAACTCTGTCTCAGCGCCAAAAGGTCACAATCACGTGTATGGCACCCTGTATCTGCCTTTTGAACGTCGACCCCTATTGGAAATGACAAATAAAACTTCAGCGAACTAGAGTGACAGCTTGAGTGATATTGTGAACAAGCATTTGGAAGAACTCGGAAGCAATATTTTTGTAACTTGTTTGGGAAGTAACTAGCGTATGTAATGTGGTCTTGACTGGTTGCCCGCATGATCTGCTTTTGTTCTCGCAACTTGCCCGGATGTTCTCGTTTGAGTGCTCGAATAACGGCTCTGGCTATTGGCTCAAGGTCACTTGAAGGTCGCCGACAACGGGAGCTAAAAGCATTTCAAGCTTAAAATTTCTGGAAGATTTCATATATATACGCGCCGTGGTTGCTTAGTGGCTATGGTGTTGGGCTGCTAAGCACGAGATCACGGGATCGAATCCCGGCCACGGCGGCTGCATTTCGATGGGGGCGAAATGCGAAAACACCCGTGTACTTAGATTTAGGTGCACGTTAAAGAACCCCAGGTGGTCCAAATTTCAGGAGTCCCCCACTACGGCGTGCCTCATAATCAGATCGTGGTTTTGGCGAGCAAAACCCCACAAAAAAGATTTCATATATACTTCACGAAGTGGCATAGTATACGCCGTAGCGGAGAGCTCCGGTCGTATTAGTTTTATACCTGCGGTCGGGCGCAGGGAGCGTCCCGTCTTTACATGTGAAACATTGTAACTGCTGAAGGCCTTTGTGTCACCGCGCTGGCATTATCGGCAGGGGGAAGTCAAAGCACGAGCGCGAACTGCTTGAAGCGTTTCAAATCAAAAAGAGCGGGCGCATTTGCATATGCGACCCATCTGTGCTTATCACAGAGACAGAGGCAGAGGCAGAGGGGCACTTTTATCGGGGTTTCTTTGACATCTGCAATGTGTCTGATTGATCTCTTTCTTTTGCATGTGCGCTTGCGTAGGCAAAGCGGTGTTTTAAAGAAAAGTACGTGGATGTTTCAATAAATCAGTTGGAAGTCCGGCGACTGTGTGTGTATGTGCGCCTCCTTCTGGTCCTGCATCTAGGTTCTCGCTGGCTTTTTTGGCTTTAAACATAAACCAAGTGGTCCATCAATTCATGCTTCTAGATTAGTTTTCACAATTGGAAGTTCTTTAACGTGCACCAAAGGCACGAACGTTTTTGAGTCCGTGGGAATGTGGCCGCAGCGGCCGGGAATTGAACCCGCGACCTCGTGCGCAGCAGAAAAACGCCTGAGCCACCGCGGCGTATGCAGTGCTAACTTGTTGGGCCACATTGGCGAGGTTGAGTTTAGTGCCGAGATGCAGGATGATGTTAGCCTCCCGGAGCCGCCGTCGAAGTACCGGTGGCTATAGAGTTAGCAAGCCCGGCCACAAGGGGTCCGTGGGACATACCACTAGCAGTTAAAAAATGCCCTTGTCTGGCATGAGAGAGCTTGACCCGGGAGTGCTGGCAAGCTACGCGACGGCTTGGAGCAAACAGGCAATAACTGGATGAAGTTCCCAAAGAATGTTGGAATGCTAATCGCATTAAAAGACGCGGTTCCGATGTGGTCACTTTGTAAAGTGAACTCGCGAAAGCTCGACGAAAACCCAAATGCAAGAACACCCGTGTACCGTACATTTGGTGCACGTTAATGAACCCTAGATGGTAAAAATTAATTCGGAGTTATTATGAGGCACTACGGCGTGCCTCATAATCAGCTCGTGGTTTTGACGCGTAAAACCCCAGAATTTTTTAAAATTTTTTAGCAGAACAGTTATTAAAAAGGTAATACCACCGTCACTTGTGGTCTATTATGCTGTGTAATGGTGTTCTTAATGCGGTGTTTAGACAAAGTATAGTTTCTGTCATTTTGTTAGACTATTAGCTATATGCTGCGTTGCGGTGCACATATTCGCATACTGTATACGTTATACGAGTATTGATTCGTAACTTAGTTTATTTGCCCAAATGCATAGGTGCACACCCGTACAACCTGTGCTCCTGAAGGTCGTTCCCGTAAACATATGTCGCGTATAGTACACCGATCATTGTACATATTGTACGATGTGCTGTTCCCTTTCCTCTTTTGTTACTTTCTCTACAATACAGTTTATTACATGCACTCTAATGTTCCTGTCATTACAACTGCATGCCATTATTTGATGGTGTTATAGATACCCCTAAACTGTGTGGTAATGCTGTCCTCGTTTTCTTTTTTTTCCCATACATATTTATAATACACCTTAAAAACAGAAGTGACTTAATTGTTTTTGGCAATGGAAGCGCCGCGTATTAACAAAAAGGCCCCACTAACATAATTCGGTCGCAAATACCACTATACCGCTGTCATTACGATCTATGGTTCGTAAGCTAACTGTGCTAGTCGTATGCACTACCTCACTTGGGTAGTAACTAAAACTACCAGCGCCGTCCTACTGTCCTACTAAATCGTAGTTAAGCAGTTGAGTTGTGACAAGCAAATACTAGCTTTTGATTAGCCACTTACGCGACGTTTTTTTTTTCTAATAGTATATAACTAGCTTCGCTCTTTCAGTGCGTCCTCTTCATCCATTTACACGTCGTTTATTTTCACTAGCAGTTGCTTTTTAAAAGTTTTCTTCAGTCGTCTTCCCTCGTTTTCCTTGTAAATACATGTGCCAGCGACAGTGTAAACTCGTTCGATGGGTGCATATGGAGAGAACGGCGGTGTTGTAACGTACGAAACACCTTGCGCACAAGATTGTGGTAGCTTGATGCTGCGATGCTCGGGTCTGGATCCTCTATTCTTCGCTTCATTTCTTTTTTATGAGGCTCGGAGGAGGCGCTGCCAGTTGGACCAATGAAAATCTGGAAAAAAAAAGTGTCTGTAGGTGATTGCCTGGGCATCGACTCACCAAATGGCAATCGGCCAATCGCAATAACGAGCCGCACCAGCGCCGGTAGCTTTAAGATGAAGAAACAAATATTGAGCGCCCGGGTTTGCCTGTCAACCTGCGCATTCGCGAGGCTGCTGCGTGGCACGACTGCGGGCCTTCTACGTATGCTGACGGTTCCCACAAAATTCATGTGTCTGTGTCTGTGTCAAAGCTGTGTCTCATGTTCCAGCTTGTCTCGTCAAAAAGGTAACTGGTTTCATGTAAATGGTTACTGAAAAACCTAGTTGAACGACAGTGAGCGTTACCAAGAAAAGTAATCGATGTATTAGAAAAGTACAAAGAGCATACTTGATTGCGAGTAAATAATTGTACGCAATTCGTCACGCTCAAGTTTGCCATACACGCGCGCATGCACCCGCGCACTCACACACAAACGCGCCGGGGGAGGGCGCTGTTGAGAGAATGCGCGTTCTCGCACGGGCCGCTCACTGCAGCCATAAATCAGTTTCGGTCAGCGCGTCCGCTTCCCTCGATTCGTCTCGCCCTGTGCGCTGCTGCAGACAAAGCACTACGACAAGTGTAACCGCGGCGACGAACTTTCTACAGCCGAAAGAGCGTGCAGGGTTTCGTCCCGGAGTACTGTCCGCCGGACTGCTGCAGTCCGCTTTTACCGTGTGTTGGCAGCAGCTGGCACGCTCTATATAACAGGCGCTCGCTCCTACCAATGCACGGCGCGTTCCTTTCCGCAGCAGACCACGCGTATACTGTCATTGAAAAAACAAAAAAAGCAAGAAAAGCGCCGTTGCTGTTGTGGTTGCTATTGCTGCTGCTGCCACTGCCGTCGCCATAACTACGACTGCGACGTTGTTGCTCCTCTGCGGCGTTGGCAGAAACTTAATTTCAGGAGGTGGGAGCTGCGTCCGAGTCTTGGGAGATAGGCTACAAGCAAAAAGTACTACAGGCACAGTAAATATTCAGGTTCTTCACTGGTATCAAGAACTGGTGTCAAGGCTTTGGTACCACGCAACAGTGGCATGCAGACTGGCGCCTATAGCTGCACCTCCCTGGCCCATTTGTCATGAGCCACCGTGAAGACTCACGATCTGCAGGACTTCATTAAAGTTTTGGCACACCATACCATACCATACCAAAGTTGGTATGAAACAGGTTTATTGAAGAGCAGCACAGACTCAATGGCATGCAACAAGTCGGTGCCAATGAGGTAACTCATAGGCGTATCTACCGGTGGGGCAGGGAGGGCGGGGCACTTGCCATCCCACTGTCAGAAGAGGGGTGGGGCAAAGTAGGCCATTCCGCCCCCCTTTTGTAACCGGGCACTGTCGGCTGTACAATGGCAAATGCAACAAACCAACAACTGAGGCAAAGTTTTCTTTCATAATAGCGCCCGCGTAAGTATGCTTTTCTTAATAAAGGGAAAATCAGACATCCACCCGTTCGTAGCAACTGCTACAAAGGAAACCAATACGGGTTCCTCGAAAGAAAAGCCTCGCAGTTGAAGAAAAATTTGTCCTGGTGCGGGACGAATTTTTCTTCAACTGCGAGGCTTTTCTTTCGAGGAACCCGTATTGGTTTCCTTTGTAGCGGTTGCTATGAACGGCTGGATGTCTGATTTTTCTTTTATTAATTCCTTCTTTCCACCTTGCGGGTTTCCACAGAACTATTGCGCATGCTTTTCTTATTGCATATTGACACGTGTACTTATCTTTATTGGGCGACCACGTTTCGCCGCCTAACAAATGTTATCGCACAGCGCGGGACGCGCCTGCATGTATCCGAAGTTTCTGGAAAGTTATCGATGCTTCTATCCGCTTTCTGTTGTCTCCGAACCTTACGTTATCTGATTTCATCGCCCGATATGAATGGTGTAGAACTTTGTTGAAGGCACGCGGGTCCAACGATTAGTCCGGAACATTCGCCGACTGCTGCATAAAAGCCGACGCGCTTGACCCACTGATCAGATTTTCGACGATCGCCGACCGTGTTCGCTGCTATCGTTGTACTATAAGTGTAGCCTGTCTTGTGGGCACAGGTTCGCCCAATAAAAGTTAGTTTTGTCGTTCACAGTATTGCTACTGTGTTCTTCAACGTCACCACCACGTGACAATATTTCTTGCTTTGGCAGGTAGAATTGCCTTTCGGGACTCGCTGCCAATCGGCTGTAACAGATGAGGCTCGACCAACATGCCGAAGCAGTTCAGTGTATACGGATCGATGGATGGATGTTATGAGCGTACCCTTTGGAACGGGGCAGTGGGTTGCGCCACCAAGCTCTTGCTATTATACTGCCTAATGTCCTACCTAGGTTAAACAATGAAAAAAAAAAACACTATGAACTACCGCACCCAGATTTTCTGATCCCCTATTGCGAGCTGTGCTTTTGTACGTCACCCGCCGTGGTTGCTCAGTGGCTATGGTGTTGGGCTGCTGCGCACGAGGTCGAGGGATCGAATCCCGGCCACGGCGGCCGCATTTCGATGGGGGCGAAATGCGAAAACACCCGTGTACTTAGATTTAGGTGCACGTTGAAGAACCCCAGGTGGTCGAAATTTCCGGAGTCCTCCACTACGGCGTGCCTCATAATCAGAAAGTGGTTTTGGCACGTAAAACCCTATAATTTAATTTAATTTTGTACGTCTATGTTTTCTGTCGTTTCCCTACTTTTCTTCCTCCAATCCTACAATCGCCTCTTACTAATGCCTATTGCGGACATGTTTGCTTTACTACTGCTCCCGCTGAACCCAAGGGCTTCAAGGAGGCCAGTGGTGCCTAAATCGACGGCTGGGTGGACGTCTTCACATTCTAATATAACTTGCTCCGTCGTTTCCCTAGCTTTACCGCAGCAAGCACATGCGTCTTCTTCCTTCTTATATCTCGCTTTATAGGTGCGTGTTCTAAGGCATCCCGATCTCGCTTCGAAAAGTAATGACATGCCCTTTGAGTTATCATAAATGGTTTCTTTCCTAATTTCGTTTTTTCCTCTTAAGTAGCTACTCATGGCAGGTTTCTTTTCCATTGCCGCCACCCACGAGATTCTTTCAGCCTCTCTGACTTTCCGCTTGACCTTCTTTTTTGCTGTGTTGCCCACCCTACAGGCCGGATACTTGCTGCTAAGCTTCCTAGTTCTTTTCCTCCACTGTGAATCAATGCTTTTCCTGTACAGATACCTGAACACTCTCCCTGCCCATTTACTTTCTTCCATATTCCTCAGCCGTTCTTCATACTGAATTTTACTGCGAGCTTCCCTCACTTCAAAACTAGTCCAGCCCATATCACCCTGCACAGCTCCATTTGTAGTCTTCCCGTGAGCGCCCAATGCGAGGCGACCCACTGACCTTTGGTTCCCGTCGAGTCCTGATTGTACCCCTGATTTAAAGCAAACAACCGCATTTCCAAAAGTAAGTCCTAAAAACATTACACCTTTTCACATACCTCGGAGGACCTCGTACCTATTGTGTCCCCATAGCGCTCTGTGCTTCATTATGGCTGCATTTCTCTTCCCCTTTACTGTTATGGTTTTTTCCTGTGTTTCCATATATCCATTGCCTTCGTTTATCCATATACCAAGGTATTTATCTTCTTTTACCGGAGGTATTTCTTGGCTCTGTATCTCCACTGTCTGTTCATTGTTTTCATTGAATACCATAACACATGATTTTCTAACACTAAATTTCAAACCTCAATTGTTGCCTTCCTGTCCACAGACACTAGCCAGACGTTGCAAATCACTTTGCTTGTTAGCTAGCAACACAATGTCGTCCGCATAAAATAAACCTGGGAGTTGCTGCTCTACTACTGTACACGCCTGTTTGTATGAGATATTAAACCCGATATTACTTCCTTCTAGCGCCCTCTCCATCCTCACCATGTATATCATAAACAGCAGTGGGGATAAAGGGCATCCCTGCCTCAGTCCCTTGTTGATATGAACTTTCTCCTGGCTCCTCATCCCTTCCCATTCAACGCAAACGGTATTTTCTAGGTAAATCTCTCTCAAAAGCTGTAGACAATCGTTACCTAAGCCTCCGATCCCCTTCCAGAGTATTCCACAAAATGTTGCGGTCAACGTTGTCGTAGGCTCCTGTAATGTCTAAAAAGGCTGCATACAACGGTCTGCTTTCTGCTTTTGATATTTCAATACACTGAGTAAGAACAAACAAGTTATCATCCAAACGCCTACCTATTCTGAAGCCATTCTGAAGTTCTCCCAAAATGCCATTATTCTCGGCCCATGCTTGAAGCTTTAATTTGATTGCCTGCATTGCCAGCCTGTATATTACCGATGTAATGGTCAATGGTCTATACGAGTGAATTCTGTCTTTCTGCCCCTTACCTTTGTAAATTAAATTCATTCTGCTTTGTCGCCAATTGTCTGGTATTCGTCTATTTTTTAAAGTTTTTTCCACTGCTTTCACCAGAGCTTCCTTACTTTTTGGTCCTAGTTCATTTATCAGCCTTACGGGAACCTCGTCTAGCCCTGTGGCTGTGCGCTTAGGAATTTTCTCTTCCGCTTTCTTCCAGTTTAAATTTGTCAGCACCAGCCCCTTTTCCATCTGGTTCTCTTTCAGGCTCTTTTTTTCTTCAAATGCAACCTCGTCATTGCCTTGGAAAGATTCAGAAAGATACGGTTCTTCGCGGCGCGGACCATCTGTGGGACGCGCCTTGCACGCCTGCAATGCAGAGGAGGCTGTCACCGGGAAGTCCAAAACAAGTTTCACCTTACGCTGCTTGCTTCATCGTGTGTTTGTCGGGGCCGTCTGACCTATGCACCTCGAAAACACAAAGTCGACTTTGCTTTTCACAATGTACCAGTTTGTAATCAACGTAGCCTCTTTAGCGCTTTTTCGCTAGATTTAGCGACGTATTTGTGTGTTTAGCAACAAAGTTTTCTATTTAGTGACCAGGGACTTCTTTAGCGGTTTGAATGAATAACTAGTGAAACCTTAACGAGTTCGAAGTTAGGAAAAATGCTTCAAAAATGTCCTTTTAGAACGCGGTTTATTATCCAAAAGCTAAAGCTACATGTAAGGACCAGAAACGATGCTATAGGCGACGTGAACGTGATGAAAAAGCGGTTGGCCTCACATTGATAGTATTCACACTTTGATTGTGCTTCAGAGCACGGTGGTCATTACAGGCTTCACATTGGGCTCACAAAATTTATGTTTTTGTTTATTCTTATTGTGTTTATTCTTGTTATTGTAATTGTTGTTATTGTTGTTATGTATTTATTCTTATTCTTATTATTGTGTTTATATGCTGTGGGTTACCCGCCGTGGTTGCTCAGTGGCTATGGTGTTGGGCTGCTGAGCACGAGGTCGCGGGATCGAATCCCAGCCACGGCGGCCGCATTTCGATGGGGGCGAAATGCGAAAACACCCGTGTACTTAGATTTAAGTGCACGTTAAAGAACCCCAGGTGGTCGAAATTTCCGGAGTCCCCCACTACGGCGTGCCTCATAATCAGAAAGTGGTTTTGGCACGTAAAACCCCACAATTTAATTTTTTTATATGCTGTGGGTTCTGCGGTATCAACTAAATGGTTCGATTCGTGCACGTTCGCAAACGTAGCAGTAAATTAATCCACGGAGACCATTCGAAATAAATTCTATGTTCAGATATAGAACACATCAGGTGAATAAGACTGACCGACTGTATAGAAAGGCGTAGATATCGGAGCTACTGAGCTCGTTCACGCGAATTTGAACAAGGTGAAAAAATTCAGCGATGACACCCAGGACAATTCCCACAAAGAAGAGACGAGACAAGCACTGGCGCCGACTAACAAACAACTGCTTCATTCCTCTTACGACAACGCATATATATATATATATATATATATATATATATATAATGTCTTAACCACGCATGCCCACGCAGCACAGGACATAGAAATACGCATGTCACACCAGAGCCAGTTAGCGAAGACGTGTGCCCATGCAATTATATTCGGTTGAGTACAGGGACAAGCAGGTATCCCTGATACATTCATCTGCTTTTTTCTTCATGTGGAAAACCTCCAAAGCCAGCTGCGCGTGTTCATTTATGCTTCTGCTGAGAACCGACGTCTTATCAAATCGCGGTTTACAATTTCGGCAAGAATTAAGCTGGGCAACAAAATGTGCACCTTTGTCTGCATTATTATTATTTACTTTTTGCTCACGTTCCTTGAAGGGACACTAAAGGTTAACATTAAGTCAACGTGGACTGTTGAAATACCATCCAAGAAACCTCGAAACGCTCGTTTCATGCGAAGAAGAGACTTGTTTTAAGAGAAAATGCGTTCTGAAGCGTCCGCGTACCTCTAGCCTAGTTCAAATCGCCCGCCCTCCGATATAGGAGTGGTGACGTCATGGTCTCGTAGTGACGTTGCGCCGTCGGTGAGTAAAACGGCGCCCGCAGACGGCGCTACGGTTTTTCTGCGCAAAACGCAAACGCGCGGCCAGAAACAGAGCCAAGACAGAGCCGACAGCAGCGCGAAAGCGGAACTATGGTGGCTAGCGGAAGGGAAAGCGCGCGACGATAAGCCAGCTGGTTCTTTATTTTATGACGCCAACTTCGACGCTCGTTGCAATAGACGACCCTGACAACGACACACTGGCTCGCGATGCTGGGCTCGACTACAGCGATTTAAGCACTGTTGAACGTGACCTGCTTCTGAGGGCGCGCGCTGCCGGCGTCGTTGCGTACTACTACGACGGCAACTGTATGTCGTGGTTGTACATATTCGCACATTTGTAGCTTTTTCTTCGTGAAAACCAAATGCCACACTCATCGCCCCGTCTTCGACCTGCAGTTGTTCTTGCGCTTCGAAGAATGCCGGCAAGACCGAAGGAACAGCGCTACGGGAAAGCATTGCTTTGAAAGGCACTCCACACGACTTCAGTAAGTCGGTGTTTAACTCGTAATCCTCTGGACGAAACTGCAGCAAGCACACTATGCGATTTTTCGGCTCTGTGCCAACGCGCTGTGCCAGAGGTACGGCACTTAACCGCTTCGAACGGAGAGGTTCACTCGCTGGCACACAGTGAAAAGTAACGTTGGATTCGCCGCTGCAACTACCCTTGGCCAAGTTCCGCGGACCGTTCGCGCATCCCACGACATCACATGGACGTGGCATTCTCGCTGCTTGTTCCAAATGCAAGTTTCGTGAGCCAGCAGAAGCAGCGCAGCACGACGCGATAACGAAACAACTGAAACTCCAAAGCGCGCGCGGCGCAGAGTCGAGCGAAAACGAAACCTTTCGACCCATACTACTCAAGGGTAATGTCAAAATGTTATTTTTTCTTAGAATCGTATAGTAGACAAGTAGTATTTTCTTCCGTCTTATAATCTAATGAAATGATCTTTTTAATACGAGTAGTTGAGTACTAGTGACATAAATTATGATGAGGAGTGCCTTCGTCATCGGGCTAGTACCCGAATGTCGCTGGGGGGTCTCAAATCGTGTCATGCATTTACTTCAATTTCTTGGTTACTAAAGCTCTGTTCGCGATTGTATTGACGCCTTAGACGTTCTACGGCATTGCTTTATCACTTTAACTTGACTTCATAGTAACCTTTAGTGTCCCTTTAAGTCGCTCAGTGATACATCGCCCTGTCTACCCGATGTAAGTCTTTCCACAAGAGAGACGGAAGGCATAAACCACACCGGTGGTCCATGGGATGTGGGAGATTGCGTGTCTGGTTTGTCAACCCCGCTTGCTGTCGCCGCAAGTGCGAGAGCACCGCTTAGCAAGCCTGTTCGACGCAGAACACGCCAGGGGCACACCATGCCAGTTTGGAACTCTTGAAATTATGAGTGACCTTATGAAGAAAAGGCACGTCCATTCTTTGGGGGTTGCCCTGGGAGTTTCAGCTGAATTGCTTATACTTTGAAAATACTATGTACCTTCTAGCCCAAACCGAAGTTTTATTAAAATATGAACAAATTGCTTCTGTTTCTCACGGATTTCGGACCAACCAATACTTCACGGCGGCTTTCAGGTAGATCAAGGACGGAAGCCGAGTATTCAACCTGTATAAAGTTCGGGTAATTGTCGTCGCCGTATTACTAACAAACAGATAAGCGCATTCCGCAAAATCTAGTTCTATTACGAATGCCTACAACCAGCAAAATTGGGGAATAATGTAGACTAAGTGCCCTTTTGTGCTAGGAAAACTACGTTATCTGTACTCTTTTGAATCATTCTGTGTTTGTAACCTTACGATTTGAAAGTAAACGCCGAACTTGAGCTGTATCATCCTTTTTGTAAATATTTAAATAAGATAACAACCCTCTACATCCTGCTGATAAATTCACTGTTCATCCGTACCTGCACGAACACTAGACAAATATAGAGCGTCTACGTAAATGATTTACTTCACGTTCACTTATACTCCAGTGTCCTAAACCCCCTACTCTAAAATTCAGTTGACAGTTTTAAAGAATTTTGTGTCTCACTTCAGCGACACACTCCAAAAACTTTTGGTAACACCGGATTGTAATGGTTCATAAGGTGTGATTGATGTCCAGATCTCCCAATGAGGTATTTTTGAGCCTCATACAATACAATTGCAATCTGAACATTTCATATATATATGTATATATGTATGTATATATATGTATATATATGTATGTATATATATGTATATATGTATGTATATATATGTATATATGTATGTATATATATATATATAATTAACATTAAAATTCAATGAAAAGTTCTGTAGGTCCGGTGCATAGGTGGTTGAAGAAACGAAGGTGCACACTTACGAAAATTGCATCTTGAATGTCTTTAACGTTGCGGCCGTGGCACGGCCGCAACGTTAAAGACATTCAAGATGCAATTTTCGTAAGTGTGCACCTTCGTTTCTTCAACCACCTATGCACCGGACCTACAGAACTTTTCATTGAATTTTAATGTTAATTATATACACATATACACATACATATACACACACACACATATACATACACACACACACATATACATACACACACACACATATACATACACACACACACATATACATACACACACACACATATACATACACACACACACATATACATACACACACACACATATACATACACACACACACATATACATACACACACACACATATACATACACACACACACATATACATACACACACACACATATACATACACACACACACACATATACATACACACACACACATATACATACACACACACACATATACATACACACACACACATATACATACACACACACACATATACATACACACACACACATATACATACACACACACACATATACATACACACACACATATATATATACACACACACATATATATATACACACACACATATATATATACACACACACATATACACACACATATATACACACACATATACATACACATATACATATATATATATACATATATACATATATATATACATATAGAGAGAGAGAGAGAGAGAGAGAGTCTGAAGGAGCATGTTTATCTGGGACAATTATTCACAGGGGACCCTGATCATAAGAACGAAATTTAGAGCAGAATAAAAATGGCTTGAAGTGCATACTGCAGGGATTACCAAATCCTGACTGGCAGCTTACCACTGTCCATGAAACGAAAAGTGTACAATCAATGTATTCTACCCGTGCTAACATATGGCATAGTTAGCAATGAAGCTCCAGAACTAGTTAAGGATCGTGCAAAGAGCAATGGAACAAAAACATTTGGTGTAACGTTAAGAGACAGGTACAGATTGCTGATATTCTAGTTGACATTAAGAGATAAAAATGGAGCTGGGCAGGCCATGTAATGCATAAGGTAGATAACCGGTGGACCAATAGAGTTACGGAATTGGTGCCAAAGCAAGGGAAGCGCAGTCGATGATTGAAGAAAATTAGGTGGTGTGATGAAATTAGGAAATTCATAGCCACAAGTTGAAATCAAATAGCACAAGGAAGTTAATGATATCTTAGTTGAAATCAAGAAAAAGAAATGGGCAGGAGACGTAAATAGGAGGGAAGATAACCGATGGTCATTAAGAGTTACGGAATGGATTCCAAGGGAAGGGAAGCGTAGCAGAGGGCGGCAGAAAGTTAGGTGGGCGGATGAGATTAAGAAGTTTGCAGGGACAACATGGCCACAATTAGTACATGACCGGGGTAGTTGGAGAAGTATGGGAGAGGCCTTTGCCCTGCAGTGGGCGTAACCAGGCTGCTGCTGCTGCTGCTGCTGATGATGATGACGACGACGACGACGACGAGCACAAGGAAGGAGTAACTGGAGATCGCAGGGAGAGGCCTTCGTCCTGCAGTGGATATATAAATAGGCTGCCCTCCCACTTGAACAATAGTTGGCACGCGTTCTTTGAAGACCAGTACATAGCCAGCTTCACAAAGCCAGGGACACACATCCAGTGCCACATAGCACGGCAATTAGCTATTTATTTATTTATTTATTTATTTATTTATTTATTGTCATACTCTCAAGGCCCGGAGGCATTACAGAGAGGAGTGGTGATTAGTACAAACATATTCGTTAACAATATTCTTGAAGTTTGTGGCGTCAGAAATGGCAGTGACGGAGGCAGGGAGGCGGTTCCAGTCATTCGTCGGTCTTGGTATAAAGGAATCAAAATAAACGTT
This sequence comes from Dermacentor variabilis, assembly GCF_050947875.1. NCBI lineage: Eukaryota > Metazoa > Arthropoda > Arachnida > Ixodida > Ixodidae > Dermacentor > Dermacentor variabilis. Next base: position 134,750,223 of record NC_134568.1, read on the forward strand.
CGTGCGACAAGTTGGGACTTCAACCTTAAAACGATGATCCGTGCGTGACGATATGTATGATGGAGGGGAGATTAGTTCATCCTTAAGTGTTTCGTTAGAGTAATAGATCTTGTGAAAAAGGCATAGGCGAAAGTATTTACGACGTAACTCTAGGTTAGGCAAGTCAAGGGTTAGTTTCATTGATGAGACACTTGCATGACGAGAATAATTCGAAAGAATAAAACGAGCAGCTCGGTTTTGAATGGATTCGATGGTGTTCTTTAGCTTTAGAGTAGAAGGGTCGAAAATGGAGCATGCATATTCAAGTTTAGGCCTCACTAAGGATTTGTACAGAAATAACTTGACAGCTACAGATGCCGATGAAAAATTACGCCGTAAAAACCCAAGCATGCGATTAGCGTTACCGTAAATGTAATTTATATGAATATTCCATGTAAGATTGTGCGTAATGTAGATACCAAGATTTATATGATGATACATTTTCTACAGGTATGTTGTTAATATTGTACGTAGGAAGGGTGGTATTTCTTACAACACGGGACACACGCATCGCCTTACATTTATTAGAATTGAGCTTCATTTGGGATCTAGCACACCATGATGTTACTATGCCAATGTCTGATTGAAGAGTATCGCAGTCGCCAGAGTTAGAAATGACACGATAGAGAACACAGTCATCGGCGAATAACTTAATTGATGATTTAATTTGGTCTGGGAGGTCATTAATATAAATTAGAAATAATAATGGTCCTAGAACCGAGCCTTGCGGTACACCGGAGGTTACTCGACCAGTGGAAGAGAAGTATTCGTTAGCATAAACAAATTGGGAACGGTTAGACAAAAAACACTTGATCCAAGCAAGCACGTTAGGATCAATGTTGAGGTTACTTAATTTGGTTAAAAGTAATTCGTGTGAAACAGTATCGAATGCTTTGGCGAAGTCTAAAAAAATGCAGTCAATAATAATGTTAGCATCCATCGCCTGTAATAAATCATTAGTGAATGACAAAAGCTGTGTTTCGCAGGAATAGTATTTTCTAAATCCATGTTGGTAGGGGGTAAAAGATAGGTTTGACTCGAGAAATGAAACCAGGTGTGAGTAAATTATGTGCTCCATTAATTTGCAGGGAACGCTGGTTAGGGATATAGGTCTGTAATTAAGTGGGGAGTACCGACTGCCAGACTTATGTACGGGAATCACCATCCCTGCCTTCCAATCATTCGGAAGGATGGTGGTTTGAAGTGACTGAGCAAAGATTTCGCTCAGAATTATAGATGAATAAGTAATAGTTCCCTTAAGAAATTTCGTGTTGATACCATCTACTCCACTGCATGCAGAAACTTTTGAGGTCTGTATCAACTTTACAACGCCATCAAAGTCAATGGTAATAGGAAGCATTGGAAAATAATGCACATCAGGAAAAACAGCGCTTGCGCACAGCACAGAATCCGAAAATACAGAGATGAACGCGTCATTCAACACTTCACAACAGACACTCCGATCGACAGGTTCGTTGTTAACGTCACACAGCTCAATGGCACTAGATTTTTTACCGTTGACCACACTCCAAAATTTCTGTGGGTTGTCTTTCAAAAAAGAAGGCAACGTGTGCTCATAAAATGTTGTTTTGGACTCTGCTACAGCATTCTTGTAGTCGCTCAGTGCTAGTGTGTAAGCATTCCAACGATCATGATAGCCAGTTAATTTTGCTCGTCGGAAAAGCCTTTTCTTTTTGTTCAGTAAACGTTTAAGACGCGAGTTGAACCAGGGTGCGCGAGAATTAGAATAAATACGTTTTTGCGGGATGTACCGGTTAATTAAGGAGTTGGCTTTCTCTTTGAATATTGACCAGTTTTCTTCAACCGATCGAGTGTGGAAACTTGGAATGTAGTCAGTGATGAAAGTTTCTAGTTCGTTATTAATTGCGGCAAAATCAGCATTTTTGTAATCACGTATAACTTTCGACGAATTAACAGATGGGATGGTTAACATCAAATTACACTGGATTATACAATGATCGCTAATACCCGGTAGGTAAGTTAGGGGCGAAACAAATTCCGGGGATGTAGTAAGGATTAAATCTAGGATATTAGCCGAGTGTGCAGAACATCGAGTAGGCTTCAGGACAAGCTGGTGCAGGTTAAAATCGAGGCAAAGGCTGATGAATTCGGAATATTCAGAACAACACTCTTGGGTTGAAGGAGGATCAGTATGCCAGTTAATGCCAGGAAAGTTAAAGTCCCCAAGGAGTATTAGTGGCGTGGAAGGGAACCGTAAAATTAAACTATTTAAGGCATCGTGAAGGTCTGAACAAAATGTGTTAGGTGAGGAAGGGGGCCTGTAAACGACGCAAATGATAAAATTTATGCGTTCGAAGCCTACGCGCGTGCACACTAGCTCTAATGGCGACGCAAGCTCAATTGCAGCAGCGGTAATCAAATCACGAACACCGATAAGTACACCGCCACCACACCGCACATCACGATCATGTCGATAGAAACGGTAAACACCCTGGCATTCCAAAATTTCACGGTCTTCAATTTTGCTAGAAAGCCATGTCTCTGTCAGGATAACAATATCTGCACTGCACGTGTCGACAACAGAAGATAAAGCATCCCGCTTGTTGCATACGCTGCGAATATTTGAATACAGAAGAGAAATATTTTTTGCCACCGGACCATGACTCCGCTATGTTTGTGAATTGCTAGGGCCATCAGAAGGTGCATTTGGGACAGAATTTGTCAAACGAAGCTCGTTTGTGTGGATTTCGCAGACTCGATCAGTTACCGGACAGTAAACGTAAGTTTTTTTGTCGATTTGTAGACGGTTAAGCCGTAACACATATTTCTGTCCGCTAGCCTTTCCGAATTCAATCAATTTTTTCTGTGACAAGCGTGTGGCGCGGCAGAAGTCTTCGCTAACAGAAATGCCAGAACCTTTGAATTTTTTTCGCTCAGTGAAAACCTTTTGCTTAAGTTTTGAGGACGAGAATTTTACGATTATAGGCCGGTGCTTATTTACTGCATAGGTACCCAGCCTGTGGGCGCGGGAAATGGCTTCATCTATTAAAGTTAGCTGTAGTAAATTGGTAAGGCAGTTTCGAATTTTAGTTTCCGATTCGGACCAGTTCTCAGCTGGGACGTCAGGAATCCCGTAGAATATAAGGTTGTCACGGCGAGAGCGGTCTTCCAGCTCGTCCAACCGAGAAGTTATTGCTGCAGTTTGGTCTCGCACAGCTTCATCGACTACTCTCGGTAGATCAACACCATTCTGATTTGCTTCATATGATTCCACCAGGGATTCAACTGTTGCAAGCCTACTGGCTAAGCTGGAAACTTTTTCCTCAAGTTTTTGTTGATTAGCTCGGACCTCTGATAGCATCCCTATTACCTCGGTGTGGCGTGCGTCACTTTTAGCCGACAAGGCCGCAATGGCGTCTAGAATCTCCTTTTGAGGACCAGGGTTCTGTTCCACATCCCCAGCTAACATAAGCAACTTAACAACATATATACACTCAAAGAAATCACAAAGAATCACCAGTGGGCCTGGGAAGAGCAGCAGACAGATATTACTGGATCGCTTAGCGTGCAACGACGGGTGTTTACCAACCTGTACAACAAACAAGAACGGGTTTTGAAGCGGTTGCATGGCTGCCGCTCCGTCCAGCCCACTGAAGTGGCCCGATGAAAGCGTCGCTCTTAAGTACATCCGGCTGACTGGTGTCGTAGGCGATGGGAATGGCCAGCCAAGTCGGGGCACGATGTACACCGCGTCAAGGGTTGATGATGTGGCGTTTCCGCCATAGTGTTGATCTCTGACGTAACATGGTGATAGAGGCAGGACGATAGCCTCGCAAAAGGAATCCAAGGGCTGCCATGTGCCGAGGAACGCCAGAATCTGTACAACAAACAAGAACGGGTTTTGAAGCGGTTGCATGGCTGCCGCTCCGTCCAGCCCACTGAAGTGGCCCGATGAAAGCGTCGCTCTTAAGTACATCCGGCTGACTGGTGTCGTAGGCGATGGGAATGGCCAGCCAAGTCGGGGCACGATGTACACCGCGTCAAGGGTTGATGATGTGGCGTTTCCGCCATAGTGTTGATCTCTGACGTAACATGGTGATAGAGGCAGGACGATAGCCTCGCAAAAGGAATCCAAGGGCTGCCATGTGCCGAGGAACGCCAGAATCTGTACAACAAACAAGAACGGGTTTTGAAGCGGTTGCATGGCTGCCGCTCCGTCCAGCCCACTCAGTAGCTTAGTCCATTGCTATGAATAGCAATGGACTAAGCATAGCATGACGTCCATTGGGCTATGCGGTGACGTGGTGTTATGGAACTATCCCGAGCGTGGTACATGAGCCTGCTTCAAAAATTCACATCTCGCTTGAAACAAACAAACAAACAAACAAACAAACAAACGAACGAACGAACGAACGAACGAACGAACGAACGAACGAACGAACGAACGAACGAACGAACGAACGAACGAACGAGCGAGCGAGCGAACGAACGAACGAACGAACGAACGAACGAACGAACGAACGAACGAACGAACGAACGAACGAACGAACGAACGAACGAACGAACGAACGAACGAACGAATGAATGAATGAATAAATAAATAATATGACGCAAATGGAACGCCCAAAAAGACGGCTATCTAATACACTAATGGCATGTTTGTCATATTCTTTCAGAAAATTCGTGCAATATATGTATTGACGCAACATAACTTTTACTGTAGAGTATACACCTCTGGGACAGCCAAGTAAAATAATTACATTGAACAAATATATAGTAATTTTGCAAGTAGAAATGGGTAATTTGGAGAAATATCGTCAAAATTGGAGGCTATTAAACCACTTTTGCCGACCGACGTTTATAAAACGGTACATATTAAACAAAAATCTTTGTATATGTTCCAACAGGCGAAATTGTTCAGCGTTACACATTATAAATACCATTTACATAATTTTTTCCGCGGAAGAATAGGTCACTTACTTCAGCAAACTTTGCAAGCACGTCAAGGGATGGATGGATGGATGGATGCAAAACTTTAATAAGGTCCTGAGGTACGCGACTCAGCGCGCTGCGGGCCGCTCCCACGTTGGGACAGTCAGGCCTTGCCCGACCGCCGCATCGTGGGCCCTCTGGACAGCCCATAGTTGCGCCCCGGCATCGGGGCTCTTGATAGCGGAGAGCCACTTGTCCTCGTTGATTTGTTCCGTGCCTCGTAACGAGGGGCAACGCCAGAGCATATGGTCTAGGCTAGCGATGTCATTGCATTGCCTGCAAGAACTAGTGGCATAGGTGTCGGGATAAATTTTGTGGAATAAAGCCAGGTTGGGATATGAACCTGTTTGCAATAATCTGAGGGTCAATTATTTTTTTCCGACAGAAATATACAGGGAAATGACTTCGAGCAGGATAGCTAACCGTAATTCTTTACAAGAAAATCATGGTCGAGCGACACATCTCGGGCACTAAGCATGGAATGGCCCTAAAACAGTGTTGCTACAGGTCACACACACACACACACACACACACACACGCACACGCACACGCACACGCGCACGCACGCACGCACACACGCACACGCACACGCGCACACGCGCACGCACGCACACGCACACGCACACACACACGCACACGCACACACACACACGCACGCACGCACGCACGCACAAAGAAATAATAGTAGAATGTCCTAAACACTCGTGTACTTAGGTGCACGTTAGAGACAAAATTTATCCCGAGTCCCCCACTACGACGTGCCTCATGATAGACGAGCTTCAGAACCACACCTAAGCGTTGGGGCAAGCACCCTAAGGCACGCAAGCACCATTGTGGGCCCTTCGCGCTCTTTTGTACCCGCTTCGCTTTCGCTTTTTTGTAAGCCAGAAGGTTGCCTCCTCCAACGCTTGGGTGCCCTAATCTAAAACCCTCTAATTCGACCGCTGTCTTGGCACGTAAAACCCCAAATTTAATTTTTAAGAGGTTTATTAAGCGAAATTTTTACTGGCACTGATAGAGCGCTTATTGTTAGTTCTGCAATGCGACATCTGTGAAGCACTAGCCAACAATCGCCGCCCCCACCCCTTCGTTCCCCGGATACAATGACCACAAATCTTCATGGCGCGGTGCGTGGTTTCAAAGTCTACACGGCGTACAACAAATTTAGAATGCCATAACTATTGAAAGGACGCCTTGTACCATTCTTCAAACCAGTTTTGGAAGGGTTCCAGATGACATCTAGTACCTCAAGCCTGAAGTATTCATTTGTTCAACAATACCTAAGCCACCCCCCCCCCCCCCCAAGAAAAATGGCTGACCTTTCATTCATATTGCTCGCTGCTCGTGCGCAGTGTGTAGTTGATCACGCTTTAACACTTATCTTGGAAAAGTAGTAGATATCGTAGAAAGTGATAGAAAAAGTGGAAATTTTGAAAAAGTGGTATCTTTCGCTACTGCATTTCGGGAAAACGCAAAAATATAGTGTATCCTTAGAAGTGTTTGGATCGGACTGCTGGTACGATCTGTTGGGAACTCGGCGCTGACGCCCGTGGTTGTACCTGGGTCGCAAGCCCCAAGGGTAGCGTTGGCCTGGCGGCCTGGGGTACAACTGGAAGCATCCGAAGGTCCCGGCAAAGCATGAGTCGACTGGTAACAACGAAACAACTTGTTTATTTTAACATCGCAAAGAGTTGGCGGTCAGGTTTGACCGAAGTAGAGAGACGGGAGAGCACTTCACTCAACAGAAGAAATCGGAGCCCTCCCTTTTGCGTCCGGGGGCAGCTGTTTTTATACTCTCGCAGTTGAGGGCAAGAAGGAACCCCTCAAAAGACGAGCACGTGAATGTACAATGGGCTAATGGTGACGCACACTGTCGTAGCGATGCCGTAGCACCATGACGAGCACGATCTCGTAGCACCCTGTCGAGCACGATCTCGTAGCACCCTGTTGTAGCGCTGCCGGTCGGGCACAATGACTGTAATGAGAGGATGGTCCCTGCTTTGGCATCGCCTGTTTCGGGCACAATGACTGGAATGAGAGGATGGTCCCTGCTTTGGCATCGCCTGTTTCGGGCACAATGACTGGAATGCGAGGATGATCCCTATGCGGTCGCATCGCCGCAGTCGCGCTTGGAAACACCTGGCGATGAGCGTTGCGGCGACGACGATCGGGCCAAAAATGTCTGCCGCCCCGCCGCAGTCGCGCCGGCAAAACCACGTGTCGCAGGCGAATCGCAACAGACCGCCCCGCCGGGGGAAGGAGATCCCGATGGACAGGGGACTGCATCCGCTGTCCGGAGGGATGTCGCTCGATGATGCACATAACCGAAGTCGGGCGTCCCTCGACGTTTCTTGAGCGCAGCGCACAGAGAAGGCCTCGTTCTCTCGTTCAGGTTCGCACGGGACACTGCAAAGTGACTTCGGGAGAGTTCACATTTTTGTTCTTGTTCCCGGCAAGCGTTAGAACTACGCTGAAACTCAACCGCTCAGTCAGCAAGCACGGCACAACCCTCACTAAGCCCTGCCAGGCTCTTTCCCCTTTTTATACCACTGCCTAGTTCCTTACAGTAGTCTAGCATCACTCAGAACGCGTCCACAAATTGAAAAATTGCACTAGAAAGCATATCATCACTTTGAAACACTAAACAAAAGCAATATGTTAAAAAAAATCCTGCCTCAGGAAGAAAAACATCAGTAACAAACAATTTTGAGGCTGATTCCTACGTTAGGGGCTTCGACTTAAGCCATCGGCGTTACCGTTGAGACTCCCCTTTTTGTAACGCACCTCAAAGGAATATTGTTGTAAAGCGAGGCTCCAGCGCAGGAGGCGGCCATTTTTGGGAGAGATGGTCTGCAGCCATTGGAGAGGGCAGTGATCCGTCTCAATGATAAACCTCGAGCCGGCTAGATAGCATGACAATTTCTGAACGGCCCACACGAGACACGCACACTCTTTCTCGGTGGCGCTATACGCCTGCTCACGACTGGTCAGCTTACGACTAGCATACAGGACGGGGTGTTCTACTTCTCCATTTTCCCGTTGGCACAGTACAACGCCCATGCCTCGCTCACTAGCATCGCACTGAACAATGAACCCTTTTGTATAGTCTGGCGATCGTAGCACAGGCTGGCTTGTTAGGGCACTCTTTAGGGCGCTAAAAGCTCTTTCCTTTGTCTCGTCCCAGACGACTGTTTGAGGCTCTGTCTTTCTTAGAGCATCCGTCAGGGGAGCCGCGATATCAGAGTACCTAGGGATGTACCTCTGATAGTAGCCGGCGACACCCAAGAACGACCGAATATCGGTCTTTGTGCGCGGTTGCGGAAAGTCTCGCACAGCGGCCACTTTTATTTCAGAGGGGCGGCGACGACCCTGACCAATCACGTGACCGAGGTAGACAACCTCGGCCTGTGCTAACTGGCACTTAGGAGCCTTTACTGTCAAGCCTGCTTCGCGCAGGCGGGTTAGCACTGCCCGCAAGTGTGCCATATGCTCAGACCAGGATGCGGAGAATATCGCTACGTCGTCTAGATACGGTAAAGCGAATTCTTGCTGTCCCCGCAACACTTTATCCATGAGACTTGAAAAACAGTATGGCGCGTTCTTCAAACCAAAACTCAACACTTTAGGACGGAATGTTCCCATTGGTGAAATGAACGCCGCATACCTACTAGCCTCTTCTGTAAGTGGAACCTGCCAATAACCCCTGACAAGATCTAGGGTGGAAATAAACTGAGCGCTACTAACTTTCTCAAGGCGCTCCTCGATGTTAGGGATCGGATAAATTTGATCCTTAGTGATGGAATTAAGCCTGCGGTAGTCGACGCAAGGACGAGGTTCCTTGCCCGGTACCTCAACTAAAATCAAAGGGGAGGTATAATCACTCTCACCTGCCTCAATAACACCGAGCTGTAGCATTTTCTTTACCTCAGCCTCCATAATATCGCTCTGGCGGGGTGACACCCGATACGCCTTGGATCGTACTGGCTCTGTGGAGGTAAGTTCTATATCATGAGTAAGTACAGAAGTCCTACCAGGCCTCTCAGAGAACAGACCTTGAAACTCTTGTAATAGCTGGTGTAGTTCGGTTTTCTGCTCGGGCGACAGCGGTGCTTTACTGATAAGGTCACTAATGACTTGACCGGTGTCTTCCCTGTTCGTCACTGAGCCTAGTCCCGGAAGCTCGACCGGAAGCTCTTCAGGAACGTTTACCATCATGCACACCACTGCTTCCCTTTGTCTATAAGGTGTGAGCAGATTACAGTGGTAAACTTGCTGTGCTTTCCGCTTTCCTGGCAGACTTACCACGTAGTTAACGTCCGACAGTTTCTGAACAATTCGCGCTGGGCCCTCCCACTGCACGTCTAGTTTGTTGTTTAGCGATGTGCGCAATATCATGACCTCATCGCCAACCTCAAAACGACGGGCCCTGGCTGTCCGATCATAATAAACCTTGGCCCTCTGCTGGGCCTTTGTCATTGCTTCACCTGACAACTCCTGTGCCCTTCTTAAGCGTTCGAGGAGCTTAAGCACGTACTCCACCACGACTGGGTCGTCGCCCCTACCTTCCCACGATTCTCGAAGCATGCGAAGCGGAGATCGAAGCGAGCGACCGTACACCAGTTCAGCTGGCGAAAACCCCGTAGCCGCATGCGGCGCGGTCCTTAAAGCAAACATCACCCCAGGCAGACACAGCTCCCAGTCAGTTCGATGTTCAAAACACAACGCTCTCAACACGCGCTTCATGACGGAGTGGAGCTTCTCAACGGAATTCGACTGTGGGTGGTACACTGAGCTGTGTAACAGCTTTACCCCACACCTTTCGAGAAAAGTTGTCGTCAAAGCGCTAGTAAACACTGTGCCCTGATCTGATTGAATTTCTGCAGGAAAACCAACTCGCGCAAATATGGATAGTAGTGCATTAACTATCTCAACTGAGCTGAGTTCTTTAAGCGGCACTGCTTCAGGGAACTTTGTCGCTGGGCAGATCATAGTCAAAATGTGTCTGTACCCCGTGGCTGTTACCGGCAGAGGTCCCACAGTATCAATAACGAGCCGTCTAAAAGGCTCCGTAATGATAGGTACCAATTTCAACGGCGCCCTCGATTTGTCCCCTGGTTTGCCCACCCGCTGACAAGTGTCACATGTCCTCACGAAATGGTCTGCGTCCCGAAAACACCCTGGCCAATAGTACTCTTGCAAGAGACGGTCCTTGGTTTTCTTAACTCCTAGGTGTCCGGACCACGAACCCCCATGCGACAAGCGCAACAGATCCTGACGATAGCATTGAGGCACGATCAGCTGATCGAACTCCACTCCTCTTCGGTCTAGATACTTCCGGTACAGGACTCCACCTCTTTCCACAAAACGCGCAGTTTTCCTGGCGATACCTTCTTTGACATTGCAGCGCACGTTTTCCAGGCTGCCATCCTTTTTTTGCTCGGCTATCAAAGCCGATCGGCTGACTTTGAGCAACCTATCAAGTCCGTCTGACGTAGGCGCGATGAGCAAATCAGTAGATAGCTCTTCTAACTTTCCCGAATCGGGATTTTCCTCTCCAGTATCTGGCGCCTTTAACGTTACAGACTCAAGTTTATTCAGTTCGGGCGTGCTCTGAATATCGGCTTGCTGCGCCTCTGACCCTTTTTCATTGTTCGATAACGTCGGCCCCGCAACTACCGCCTTTGCAGCGAGCTCCCGAACCTTCGATCTGGTTAAGGCCTGAACACTAGCTTCACCAAACAAAAGCCCCTTCTCGCGCAGGAGGTGATCGGACCTGTTTGAAAATAGGTACGGGTACTGGGGTGGCAGCATAGATGACACTGCCGCCTCTGTCTCAAGCGCTCCGAAAGGTCCTTCAATAAGCACCTTTGCTACTGGCAGACACACGCTATGAGCTTCCACGGCTTGCTTGATCCACGCGCACTCGCCCGTGAACATATGGGGTTCTACGTAAGATGGGTGAACTACATCCATCGTAGCTGCGGAATCGCGAAGCACTCGGCACTCTTTCCCGTTCACGAGGAGGTCTCGCATGTAAGGCTCGAGAAGCTTCATGTTCTCGTCAGTGCTGCCTATTGAAAAAAACACAACTTTTGGTGTTGTTTCCGGACACTGCGCCGAAAAGTGACCCGGCTTCTGGCACGTATAACAAACGCGCGCTCGCCTCATCTCGAACCGCTTTCTGCGTTTGGCTGCCGCCGTCTCTTTACGTTTGGTCGGACTGCTTTCACTCGCATCCTCACTACGCGTGTCCCCCTTTGCTTTCATGGGTGTGAACTTCGGCCTCTCAAACTTCGAGCCAAATTCACCCTTTTGACCGTCCTTAGCTCCGCGAGCCCGACGCGTCACAAACTCCTCGGCTAGCTCAGCGGCTTTAGCCACCGTACAAACGTCTGGCCTATCCAAGACCCAGTATCGCACGTTCTCCGGTAACCGACTATAAAACTGTTCTAGCCCGAAGCACTGCAGAACTTTATCGTGGTCACCAAACGCTTTCTCTTCTTTGAGCCACTCCTGCATGTTCGACATAAGCCTATACGCAAACTCTGTATATGACTCACTTTTGCCTTTCTCATTTTCCCGAAACTTCCGACGGAACGCCTCCGCAGACAGCCGGTACTTTTTTAGAAGACTCGATTTCACTTTGTCGAAATCCTCTGCTTCCTCTCTATCCAAGCGAGCGACTACGTCGGCCGCCTCGCCGGGTAACAAAGTGAGCAAGCGCTGTGGCCACGTTTCCCGAGAGAACCCCTGCTTCTCGCACGTTCGCTCAAAGTTAACCAGGAACAAACCAATGTCCTCTCCAAGCTTAAACGGCCGCATCAGGTCAGTCATTTTGAACAATACGCGTTCTCCTGCACCGTGTGCCTGACTTCCATTACGAGCGCGTTCCATCTCTACCTCGAGACGCTTCATTTCCAAAGCGTGTTGACGGTCACGCTCTTCTTTTTCTTTCTGCTCTTTAAGTTCGCGCTCCTGTTTCTCTTTTTGCTCTTTAAGTTCGCGCTCCTGTTTCTCTTTTTGCTCTTTAAGTTCGCGCTCCTGTCTTTTTGACCTCTCCTCAATAGTCTCAAGGCATTCCGACAGCTCGTCATCCTCAGCCTCTAACTCAAGAATAGCCTTTAGCAGTTCAGGTTTTCTTAGTTTGTCTGAGACATCCAGACCCAACTCTCTTGCAAGCTCCAACAATTTCGGTTTGCGCAACGACTTCAAATCCATGGCTGCTCTGAATGCTGCTTTCTCTACTGCTTACTATTGTCTTGCCGCAAACTAACCCGGCAGCAACGACAACCACAATTACCAGCTCTGTTTCTAACACTAACAAAAGCCTGGCAAAGCTCAGAAGAAGAAAGTCCCGCACTCACCAAACCTCGCAGGCAGGAATTCCGCGCAGTCGTTCCGCTGCAGGCAACCAGTCGTCACACAGGGCTCGTTGCACTGCTCCCGGATCGTCGTTGAGCTGCTCAGCATACTGTCAACTGCATCTCTTTGCTGCTGGCCTCCGTTGTCGCGATCTCACCGCTGGCAGACAGTTGTTTGAAGTCGGAGGCGATCTCACCGCTGCCAACCAGATGTTTGGATCGGACTGCTGGTACGATCTGTTGGGAACTCGGCGCTGACGCCCGTGGTTGTACCTGGGTCGCAAGCCCCAAGGGTAGCGTTGGCCTGGCGGCCTGGGGTACAACTGGAAGCATCCGAAGGTCCCGGCAAAGCATGAGTCGACTGGTAACAACGAAACAACTTGTTTATTTTAACATCGCAAAGAGTTGGCGGTCAGGTTTGACCGAAGTTGAGAGACGGGAGAGCACTTCACTCAACAGAAGAAATCGGAGCCCTCCCTTTTGCGTCCGGGGGCAGCTGTTTTTATACTCTCGCAGTTGAGGGCAAGAAGGAACCCCTCAAAAGACGAGCACGTGAATGTACAATGGGCTAATGGTGACGCACACTGTCGTAGCGATGCCGTAGCACCATGACGAGCACGATCTCGTAGCACCCTGTCGAGCACGATCTCGTAGCACCCTGTTGTAGCGCTGCCGGTCGGGCACAATGACTGTAATGAGAGGATGGTCCCTGCTTTGGCATCGCCTGTTTCGGGCACAATGACTGGAATGCGAGGATGATCCCTATGCGGTCGCATCGCCGCAGTCGCGCTTGGAAACACCTGGCGATGAGCGTTGCGGCGACGACGATCGGGCCAAAAATGTCTGCCGCCCCGCCGCAGTCGCGCCGGCAAAACCACGTGTCGCAGGCGAATCGCAACAGAAGCTTCATCACTGAATCACACACACTTACACAAAATGTCAAAAAATCAGTACACCTAGTGATAAACCTGTAGCTGTGGTAACACTGGCCTAAGCAGAAACACAAGACAGCCGACTAATCAATTATTCTTAAAATCTGAATTTTCGCTAATTCACGGCACGTATAATCACGGTAAGAGGTTCATTGTTAGAAAATGAAGCGAAAGTGAAAGTTCTATTTTTGAATTTCGGGCCGAAACGACCGCGGCTGTATACTTTAAAAGGACTGACAACCGATTTTTAAGGACCTAGTTTTTTATGGAGAAACGCAAAACTCGCCCTCGGTAGTGTTTACATCTCCAGCGGTTACTTGCAAAAGCGCGTGGATATTTAATAACCAGAATACTTCGGTCTCAGCAGCCTCTAAAAAAGTATGAGTCCCTCCTGCAGCAAGGCTGTGAAGTATGAGCGATGTCGATAGCCGGCCTCGCAAATTGTGAAAGCCGCCCATCCTTCTTCTTTCACGGGAGTGAGTGTAACTGTGGTGAACCACCTACATTTTGACCTTTTCAACCACCTTTGAATATAAAAAGCTGGTGCAATAAGTTCGCGTCGTTGTACAGGCATTTCTTATATTTGTCCCGCGTTTTTCCCCAAGTACACGTCTACGCCGTGGCTGGCTGGATCCCGACGCCGTTGTTCTGCCGATAGACGAGCCAAGTCAACTCATTGAAAACGAAGGCGAAGGCAGTGCCAATTTTCTGCCCACTGCAAACGAAGGCTTATCTGCATCATTGTAAGTAAGGAAAAACCTATAATAATAAAAACTGCATTTCTATACTAATAGAAAACTAGTAGAAGGTCACGTAGTGGGGGGGGGGGGGGGGGGGGGGGGGACCTCTTATGCAGCTTCATATTCTTGCCGGGAGGTGTGCCAAAGCACAATTTTCCCCACTTTTAGCGATGAATTAAAATATAAATCCACGTTTAATGAGACAAACATGGCTCATTTTAGCCACTACAACATGGAATCATTCCATCAACGGGGTTATCTCGATTCATGCTCTCAGCGGTTGCCTGTCCCTTCCCAGCGACGTCACTTACATTAGAACACTTTTTTCACATTTGGGCTGTTGAAGCTGAATAAAGGTTCTCAGAACTTGCGAAGTTAATTATTTGACAGTTGTAGAACATAATGTAGTTCATATCTACCGATAAAAATTTAACTGGGGCCCGAGAAGAAATGCCGTCAAAACCAACGAGGTCACGTGTGAGACGACTCAGAAACTTCAAGGCGGCGTCGCCAGTTAGCCTTCGTTTTCGTGTATTTTCTACCTGAGCGAGCTTCCTGTGTCTTTTTTTTTAATATTTTAGTTGGATAGTTTATCAATACAGCTCAAAATATTTTTTTCTCGTTAGTGTCTCTTGAAGCCCTTGAACTACAGCTGACCCGCCGTGGTTGCTCAGTGGCTATTATGTTGGGCTGCTGAGCACGAGGCCGCGGGATCGAATCCAGGCCATGGCGGCCGCATTTCGATGGGGATGAAATGCGAAAACACCCGTGTACTTAGATTTAGGTGCACGTTAAAAAAGCCCAGGTGGTCGTAATTTCCGGAGCCCTCCACTACGGCGTGCCTCATACTCAGAAAGTGGTTTTGGCACGTTAAACCCCATAATTCAATATTTAATTTAGGAATTACAGCTGCTATTGTCACAAATTCTGTATGTCTATCTTCGTACCATTCTGCATCCAGCAACTCTCCTTTATCGCGACTGTTTCATTTTAATTCCATTCAATTAATTTTGGCGCCTGCATGGTTACAAGGGTTTGTTCCGGAATAAGATAAGAGGGAAGCCATTCGAAGAAGACAGGAGACTAGCTGGCGTGATGAAATTAAGAAATTCGCTGGCT